>NC_079452.1:22149804-22157304 GCF_903798145.1 Danio aesculapii
ATTATTATAGTTATTATTATTATTATTATTATATCATTATTATCATTATTATCATCATCATTATTATTATTATTATTATTATTATATTGTAATTATATTATTATTGTTGTAATTATTGTTGTTATTGTTATTATTATTATTATTATTATTATTATTATTATTATTGTTATTGTTGTTGTTGTTGTTGTTGTTGTTATTGTTGTTGTTGTTGTTATTATTATTATTGTTGTTATTGTTGTTATTATTATTATTATTGTTGTTATTATTATTATTATTATTATTATTATTGTTATTGTTATTGTTATTGTTATTATTATTACTACTATTGTTGTTGTTGTTGTTGTTGTTATTATTATTATTATTATTATAGTGATTATTATTATTATTATTATTATTGTGATTATTATTAATATTGTTATTATTATTATTGTTAATTATCATCATCATCATCATCATCATCATCATCATCATCATCATCATCATTATTATTATTATTATTGTTATTGTTATTATTATTATTATTATTATTATTATAATCATCATCATCATCATCATCATTATTATTATTATTATTATTATTATTATTATTATTATTATTATTATTATTATTATTATTATTATACCAATCAAGCAATTCGAAGTATTAGAGCTTTCTCTGCAAGACTACTTCTTCTGCTTCTTCCCACAGGGCGCTCAACTCCAGTCAATTTACCCCTCTGAAATCTCATCCACAATTAAACCTTAAATACCTCCTTTGCTCAACATTTACCTTTAATATCTCTCTTGCACAATATCCTGCACAACATTGTTCAGTCTCATGTAAAAGTGCCCGCCTTATGTGTATAGACAAGCATCTGTTAGTTATGCATAGGCTTTTCAAGTAGATCTTATGTCCAGTGTTGTGTTTGTATTTATGGTTAATTAATGTAGCATTGTTGTCCGCGAGACACGATATTTCGTTCCTCTGTATGTCCACACATGTAGCGGAATGACAATAAAGCTCATCTTGACTTGACAATTCAGTTTTCCAAGCACACTCAAATGCGACAAGCAATACTGACAGTTGTTTTTCCCAATATACATCATACATGTTGAAATGCATGACAACAATATTGTAAAGCCTCCTATTAAATGCAACCTACACAATCAATGCATTGACACAACCACGCACCAACAAGTTTAAAAAGTGCCGAACATGGTGTGTTTTTACAGAAATGAGCAGGCATGTTCCTCATTTGTAAGTCTCTCTGGATAAAAGCATCTCCTAAGTGAACAAATGTAAATGCATCTATTGCACAGACCCCAAAAACAAAACTGATTATACTTGCATGGCTTAAGGATTGTTTTGCTTGTGTACAAATTATAAAGCAGGTCATTTGCATGTCATCATCATCATCTAAATGGCTTGTGCATCAAAATTACCTCGCAAAAGTGGCTATTTTTAACATTTGGCCAACTATTTTAGCATTTCAAAGGCAAATGTGAATTAACAAAGATTGCTAATTGAGGCTCATTGAGGTCAACAAGTTTTCCCGCAACAATAAACACACACACACACACACACACACATCAGGTTTTGGAGGAAGGTAAGATGTGCTAATGAGCTTGTGTTGCTTTAGAGCTGATCAAAATTCTGGATTATAAGGTGAAATCAAGCATCTGCTGATCATTTCACTCATTACCTGAAGAATAGACATTACATTTCTTGTGTTATTAGTTCATTCAGTGATGGAGCTGGATAAAACAGGCTGAACAATGAAGTAATTGACTGGAACAGCTGTAATTTGGTTTAGATGTTCTGATTAGAGACTGGAAATGACTGTGTTTCTGTATATTGTGTAGTCAGTGTTTAATAAACAGTGCAGTGCCTCCAGGTGATGCTTTTCAGATTTGCTTTGCATCGTCTGTTATCTGCTTTTTCAGTGAGCGCTATACTGTAAATGAATATGCATTCTTATAAAAATAGCAATAGCTGGAAACTGAAGTAGAGCTTAAAGTCTGCTTTCATATTCAAAATGGAGACTATTGACATCTTTAGTCATTCTTTCTTTTTCTTTGATGAACCTTTAAAGTATAAAATGTATTTATTTATTTTAGTATTTTTTAAATGTATTAATTTTATACATACATTTATTGCAATAAAAATATAAAACTCACATTTATAACACTGTGGAGTTCAATGATAAATACACTAGTCAAGCAGAATCTGCCTTTGCCTTGATTCGCTCAGTCTCTGCATTGTCCTCTATCCGTCGGGTGACAGTGTGTTCATTTAAACTTATTCTGATTAATTTACATCATTTAATAAAAACATTTCATTTCTGTTTGCTTTCAACAATAAAACAAACAAACACAAGGTTATATTAGATTTGAAATGACTCTCTAAATCATCTCTAAACCATCCCTATCATTCTTCCTCTCTTCTCAGGAGGGATGATGGGCCAAATCAATAGTTACCATGGGCCAAATTTGGTATGTGGGCCCTAGTTTGGGCATCTCTGCTAGAGCATGTTTATGGCACCATTGAGACTAGCATTTTGAATGATTTTGTTTTCTCTGTGATGAATCATGCTTTAAAAGTATTTATTTATTTATTTATTTATTATTTATTTATATTTATTTATTTATTTATTTATTTATTTATTTATTTATTTATTAAATGTATTAATTTATCCATAAATTTATATATTTTTAGTTTTAGTTTTGTTACAAACATTTATTTATTCATTTTTATACATTTATATTTATTTATTTTTAGTTTTATTTATTTTTAAATGCATTCAATAGTTTATTTGTTTATTCAATAATTAGCATTTCGTTTCATTCATGATTTTTATATATTTTTTAATTATACATCTTTTGTATATTGATTCATTTATTTAGCATTTTATATAATTTATATTTACATACTTTTATTTTTTTAAATTTATTAATTTGTTTATTTATTATTGTAGTATATAATTTTATTTATTACATTTTACTTATTCATTTTATAGAGAAATGTACATGTTTGCGTTTTATTTTTTAAATGATAAATTAATTACTTTGTTTATTTATTCCCTTATTTAGTATTTTACTTTATTTAACATAATTCATATTTTGTTTATTTTATTTTTTTAATTGTTCATTAATTTAATGGTTTATTAAAGTATTAGTATTTTATTTTAGTTATACATTTTTACACATTTATATTTGTTTATTTTATTTATATTTATTTTAATAACTATTTACTAATTTGTTTATTCATTAAGTTAGTATATTCCTTTATTTATACATTTTTACTTATTCATTGTTATAGAGAAATTTACATATTTGTATTTTTATTATAATTAATTACTTTATTTATTCCTTCATTTCGTACTTTGTTTTATTTTACATAATGTATATCATATTTATTTGTATTTTTTAATCATTCATTAATTTAATTGTTTATTGATTCATTAATTTTGCATTTTATTGTAGTTTAACATTTTATACACAAGTTTATATTTGTTTATTTTGTTTATATTTGTTTGAATAATTATTCACTTATTTGTTTATTTATTCATTAATTTAGTATATTATTTTGATTAGTATTTTTTACTTTTTTATACAAAAATATACATATTTAGATGCTTATTTTTAAAATTATTAACTGAATTGTTGATTTATTTATTAATTTAGTATTTTATCTACTTTGTTTAGTTTGTTTATTAATTATTATGAATACATTTATATTAATATACTTATTTATTTTCTTTATTCAATAATTTACTTGTATATTTATTCATTATTTTAGCATTTTGATTTATTTTATTTATTTTTCTTTTCATATCATTTAATTTCCATGTTCATCTTTTAATCTAAAGCTTCTTAACATCATCAGACTGTGCAGGAATTTTATATTTTCCAGCTAAAATGACAAATCCTCTCATTATCAGCCTCGGAAAATCAAACCCAAAACATTCCTTCATTTAAACCCAGTCAATAAAGCAGCCGTGTGCTCCTGATTTAAATAAAATGGCCGTCCTGTTAACATTTCCTTCCTGTAATAATTCAGCCATGACAAGCATGAAAACACCACCTTTCGTTTTGGCTCAATTTCCAAATCGAATTACTGATGATGGACTCTTTTGAATATGAAGCATAAACAAACATTATGCGTGTCTTTACACTGGAGCTCTCCGTGGAAATACGCTGTAATTTAATGTGGCACTTCTTCACACGTGGCCAACAGAGGCACAAAAACACAACTGCAATGCTAATTTAAAGACCGCCGCAGGCCTATTCAGACAAAAACTCTTCCATTTATTACCTGCACATGCCATTAGCTGACATTACGATGCATTTTCACAGTCACACATGACACAAAAGTGTCATTAGTATTGATATTAGTTATTAGTTAATGCAGTTAATGGTTAAACGGCACTTCTTTGTTATGACTAGTGTTGGGGAAAGTTACTTTAGAAAGTAATCCATTACAATATTGAGTTACTTGTTGCTTTACGTAGGTACTTTTGCTGGGGAGTAATGCGTTACACTGCAGAAAAAAACACCCCTAAATTACAACACAGGCTCATTGTGGATATGTACCCCTGTATACATTTCTGGAGAACGTGAATTATGTAGCCAGAGCTACGTCTGGCTGCATTTATTCTTTAAAACGAATGCTACAGAGGCGGTATAACACAGCCGACAGTTTCTGTTTCAGACTTGTGACGCAGAGAGGAGTTGACCTGCGAAAAGGGGGTTCGAGGCCGGCGAAGAAGGTTCCGGAAAGCAGGTAAAACACAAAAAGAAAGTGGTAAGCTCTGAAAATATGGTAAAAATCAGGCAGCCGCAAGGGCTTTTCTTTTACTGGATTGCTTTTGAAAACACTGTTGGTTGGGTTTAGAGTAGCGGGTCGATCAGTCAGTCAACAGTGGCCTCAGGTAGATTTACGCGAGAACAGCAGGCGCGAACGGCACTCGCGAGAGAAATTTGAGATGTATTCAGGTGTACGTATCAGTAATGAGCCTGTGTAGCTAAATATATCTAACATGAACTCATGACCTGTTAATGTAGGTTTATGTCATGACTTTACTTGGAGGGGCGCATTATCATTAACTCATTCTTATCTACTCGTGTTTATTTTGATGTAGACAGAACTCTTTAATATATATATATATTCAATGTAAAAACACACTAGAAGGACATTCATAACTGTTTAAACAATAAAAGTTCAGGAGCAGTTAATTCGATTCCAGTTTCCTCTAGTTCATTCGATTCATCTGCTCATCCATATCCAACCTGCATTATACCTCCATTGAGCTTTGTTTACATTCCTGCAGTCCTTCACAATAAACTGTTAGCACACTTGCATCTCTGGTTCCGTCTCCTTCTGTGAAAAACTGCTGTTATTCAGAAATAATAAGTCAAAATAAAGTGAGAAAACAGGCTCAATAATCTGCCAATGGGTTAAGGAAAATAATATCATGTCAAAATGAAAAACAAGATTATTTTGCTTCCCCCATTGGCCGATTCTTTAGCTTGTTTTAAGCAAAAAAACTAACTTAATTTTGACTCATTACTTCTGAAAACAAGACGATATTTTTGCTGGGCTAGAAAGTGCTCCTTGATTTAATCATCTTTAGATATTTGGACTAGAAACGAGGCAAAAACTAAGCAAGAGAAGCATTTGTTTTCAGTGTGGTGTTTCCTCCAGCTGTTCAGACATTTTTATAAGATACTAAAATAGCACGTTTTCTAACTAAAACCAACAAGACAGCAATAATTCACAACATTCCTGTGAATCACAAGAGTGTTATAGAGTCTCGACAGCTCGCGATCAGGCGCAAATATAGAAGTGTGAGTTTAATTTCAAGTATGTACAAGTACAGTACCTGACAAAAGTCTTGCTGTGGATCTCAGTTGTAAGAGCGACAAATAACTTGTCTTCTAGCTGATCATTTGGGAAAGTGTCAGAAGGTGGATTTTCTGCTGAATCATCTGTTGATCTGCATCCCAAACATCACCAATACTGCAGAAGACCTACTGGAACCAGCATGGACCCAAGATTCTGATAGAAATCAGTCATGTTTGGTGAAGGAAAAATCATGGTTTGGGGTTCCATTCAGTATGGGGGCGTGCGAGAGATCTGGAGAACGGAAGATCAACATCAACAGCCTGAGGTATCAAGACATTTGTGCTGCCCATTACATTACAAACCACAGGAGAGGGCAAATTCTCCAGCAGGATAGCGCTCCTTCTCATACTTCAGCCTCCACATCAAAGTTCCTGAAAGCAAAGAAGGTCAAGGTGCTCCGAGATTGGCCAGCCCAGTCACCAGACATGAACATTATTGAGCACGTCTGGGGTAAGATGAAGGAGGAGGCGTTGAAGATGAACACAAAGACTCTTGATGAACTCTGGGAGTCCTGCAAGAAGGCTTTCTTCACCATTCCAGATGACTTTATTAATCAGTGATTTGAGTCATTGCAGAGATGTATGGATGCAGTCCTCCAAGCTCATGATGGAGTCAGACACAATATTCATTCTGTTTCCACTGCAGCATGAGCACATATTCTATACTGGACATTATTGAAGGTTCAGTGACCAGACTTCTGTCTAAGTAAAGTCAGACCTTACTGTCCTAATCAAATCATTAATAATCAAGACATGATCAGATTTTATTGAGCTCAAATAAGCCTCATCTAGAGGCCTTTACCTTTCATATAAGACACTTCTGATACCAAATGATCAACTAGAAGGCCAGTTATTATTTGTTGTTCCTAAAACTTAAATAGGCGACAAGACTTTTGTCAGGTAGTGTAGTGTAAAGGCATGTTTCTACACGACTTTATAACACAGCTTAAGAATAGGAGACGCTCCGGCAGGCATTGGAGAAGGCAAAAAAGAAACTGCACCGACAACACAAAACAGAAAATTGAAAAGATAATTGCGTTTGATTGCAGAGGAAAGAGTAATTGTGTTCTGTCCAGCTGTGAGGCTTTTACTGTAGGTCGAAGATCTGCGCGTTTGTTTGCTCATCAAACACACCAGTAAAGTCCTTATCAGAGGCTGTATACAAATAACCATCACCCCCTCATTTAGACCCATAACAGAACTGAGAAATGAGTCTAGGAAGTTCATGGCAAATTGCACACTTGTCAAGGAAAATCAATGCAATTCTAGGGTTGCCAGATCCATCATTTTATTGCAGAATTGCTCTAGTTTTAACCACGTTTTTATTCCATGAGTTTAACATATCGCATCAATTCTCTGTGTTACAGCAGTGTGGGGGAAGTTGCTTTAAAAAGAAAAAGAATTTAAAAATGTATAAGTAATTGCATAATTAAAAGTGTATTTAAAATATTTTTACTAATTAACTTAATTATTCAATATTTAATGATTCACTGATTTAAATGATCAGATAAGAGTGAGTCTCCAGTTAATGATTCACCGATTCAAATGATCAGATAAGAGTAAGTCTCCAGTTAAATGATTCACCGATTCAAATGATCAGATAAGAGTGAGTCTCCA
>NC_079452.1:22162304-22177304 GCF_903798145.1 Danio aesculapii
TATATTTATTTTTGGCATTTATTTATTTATTTATTTATTATTTAACCCTATGTTAGCTATATATTTATTTTTGGCATTTATTTATTTATCTTACCATATGTTAGATATGTATTTTGACAATTGCTTTATCCATCTACTTATCATCTTACCTACACTATGCTAGCTTTATTTATTTTTGGCATGCATCCATCCATCCATCCATCCATCCATCTATCCATCTACCTATCTATCCATCTACCTATCTACCTATCTGTCGGTCTGTCTGTCTGTCTGTCTGTCTATATTTTAGTCAGATAGTCAGACAGACAGACAGAAATCAAGCATACAATATTAGTTTATGCTTCAGTAAAGGGGATTAATTGTTTCAGGAAGATTGTATTAGCATTAATAAGACAGATGGTCAAAAACAACAGAGCAAAGATCCAGTGCAGAGGTGTTCATTAAATATAAAGTCTTTTACTGTTCTCCCTTTGCATTTCCCTCATGCTTGTTCTTTTCCAGCTGAGACCATTTCTGTAAAAAAAAGACTTCTGTAAAAAAAAAAAATTTCTGACTCAAAAAGACACGTGTCTATGAAAATTCATTGAACCGGCAATAAGTAGCTTCTTTTTTATTGTCTTTATTTAGTTTATTTGTTGTACTAAAGTGCTTAAAAAGGTTATTTATGATGTATAAACTACCTGACAAAAGTCTGGTCGACTATTAATGTTATAGAAACAGCAAATAATAACTTGACTTCTAGTTGATCATTTGGTATCAGAAGTGTCTTATATGAAAGGTAAAGGCCTCTAGATGACGCTTATTTGACAACAATAAAATCTGATCATGTCTTGATTATTAATGATTTCATTAGGACAGTAAGGTCTGACTCTGCTTAGACAGAAGTCTGGTCACTGAACCTTCAATAATGTCCAGTATAGAATATGTGCTCATGCTGCAGTGGAAACAGAATGAATATTGTGTCTGACTCCATCATGAGCTTGGAGGACTGCATCCATACATCTCTGACATGACTCAAATCACTGATTAATAAAGTCATCTGGAATGGCAAAGAAAGCCTTCTTGCAGGACTCCCAGAGTTCATCAAGATAATATTGTTCATGTCTGGTGACTGGGCTGACCAATCCTGCTGCTCCTTGACCTTCTTTGCTTTCAGGAGCTTTGATGTAGAGGCTGAAGTATGAGAAGGAGCGCTATCCTGCTGGAGAATTCACCCTCTCCTGTGGTTTGTAATGTAATGGGCAGCACAAATGTCTTGATACCTCAAGCTGTTGATGTTGATCATCCACTCTGCAGATCTCTCGCACACCCCCATACTGAATGGAACCCCAAACCATGATTTCTCCTTCACCAAACTTGACAGATTTTTGTGTGAATCTTGGCTCCATGCTAGTTCCAGTAGGTCTTCTGCAGTATTGGTGATGATTGATGCAGATCAACAGATGATTCAGCAGAAAAATCCACCTTCTGACACTTTCCCAAATGATCAACTAGAAGTCGAGTTATTATTTGTTGCTCTTACAACTGAGATCCACCACAAGACTTTTGTCAGGTAGTGTACTGTACACTATTTCAGTAGCTCTATTCTTGGTTTGTCTGAAATGGTAAAAAGCTAAAAATTAAACAGTAAAAATGGCCTGGTTAACCTGGTTGTTGCGGCTGGAAGTTAATGAGAATTATTCATATTATTTATTAAATTTTCCAGTTATTGTATTTTATTAACATCTACCCCCACCCCAACCGTTCATAGTAACATAAAAACAGTAGTTGTACCGAGTATTGTTTATGCTATGTATTAAATTACTCAATAAATTGCATTTTTAACGCTCACCCCAACCCTAAACTCAACCGTCACAGTACTGTAAAAATATTAATTATTGTTATACAGTGACATGAAAAATGCTACTATAATTGATGTACATAACTGCACTTCTGGCCGGCCGCGTATCCTAATTTTGTATTTGTTACGGTGTAAATGGTAAACACAAACAGCTAAAAATCATAAAATATTAATCTGCATCTTGATATACAAGTGCACACTGACATTCCAGTTCTTATTTCTTGCACAACACAGTGCCTAACTTTCATAAGAGAACAAAAAAATCCATAATAGCTGGTATAGAAAAGCCAGAGGAAAATAAAAACAGCAGCACACCTCTTCAAATAGTTTGAAAGCTTCAGAAATGGCAGTGGAAAAGCGATCAACAAACACATTAGTCTACAGAAAAAGCCATTAATGCGAGAATAAGACGCTGACGGATCGCAACTGAAAGCTTCTGAAGTATTAAAAGCCCAAATTATGAATCTGTCAGCTGAAATCTAAATTCAAAAACAATCTAAATATTTTAAAGCGTAATTCAATATCACACACACACACACACACACACACACACACACACACACACACACGCACACACACGCACACACACAAAGGGGAGCGCTGGGAAGGAAATGTCAAATCCTTTCACACTAGCAATGAAATGAAAGGGTGTTTCAGAAGAAATGCATAAGTTAATTAAGACCTATATTGGATTTCATTACACAATGGCTGTGTTTTTATATAGGGAAGCTGTGAATTTAATGTTCTCTGCGAGCTTGACCTCATAAAATATGCACAATGAATCTTCTTCTTCTTCTTCTTCAGCATTGTTGTGCTGCTCTCCTCTGCATGCATATTATATGTGCAGCATTCCGAGACCGTCCCATTTCTCGCCTTCATATCTCAGAAGAAAACAAGCATGGTGGATCATACGGTTTCTTTTGTCTTCCTTCATTTCTGACATGCCAACATTATTCCTTAACATCACTATTTCACATAGTGTTCAGATGCAACTCATGTAACATGTAAAGCACAACAAATACAGTGGGGAAAATAAGTATTGAACACACCACCATTTTGTCAGAAAACATTCACTCACTGGCCACTTTAATAGGTACACCTGTCCAACTGCTCGTCAACGCAACTTCTAATCACCAATCACATAGCAGCAACTCAATGCATTTAGGGATGTAGACATTTGCTGCAGCATCAGAATGGGGAAGAAAGGGGATTTAAGTGACTTTGAACGTGGCATGGTTGTTGGTGCCAGACGGGCTGCTCTAAATATTTCAGAAACTGCAGATCTACTGGGATTTTCACGCACAACCATCTTTAGGATTTACAGAGAATGGTCTGACAAAGAGGAAAATATCCAGAGAGCGGCAGTTCTGTGGGCGCAAATGCCTTGATACCAGAAGTCAGAGGAGAATGGCCAGACTGGTTCTAGCTGATGGAAAGTCAACAGTAACTCAAATAAGCACTCGTTACAACCGAGGTCTGCAGAAGAGCATCTCAATTGAGCATTGTGTCGCTGACCATGTCCATCCCTTTATGACCATCTTCTGATGGCTACTTCCAGCAGGATAACGCACCATGTCATAAAGCGTGAATCATCTCAGACTGGTTTCTTAAGCATGACAATGAGTTCCCTGTACTCAATTGGCCTACACAGTCCTCAGATCACAATCCAATAGAGCACCTTTGCGATGTGGTGGAACGGGAGATTGGCATCATGGATGTGCAGCCGACAAATCTGCAGCAACTGTGTGATGCTATCATGTCAATATGGAGCAAAATCTCTGAGGAATATTTCCAGTACCTTGTTGAATCTCAGACATGAAGGATTAAGGCAGTTCTGAAGGCAAAAGTGGGTTCAACTCGATACTAGTAAGGTGTACCTAATAAAGTGGCCGGTGAGTGTATTCTAAAGATGCTGTTGACTTGAAATTGTCCCCAGATGTTGCATATATGCAAAGAAACCAAAGTAACTAGTTTACAAATGAAGTTCTGTGTAATAAAATTAAATGACACAGGGAAAAAGTATTGAACACATGAAGAAAGGGAGGTGTAGTTTGGCAGTGAAAGCCCAGACATCAGCTGAAATCTCTCAGTAGTTCTTCAGTAACCCTCTGCCCTTCCTCAGTGTAAATGAACATCACTGCTTCAGTCCAACATCTACATTAGCAGGAGGATGAAGATGAACCCAGGGTGGACATTTCAGCAAGACAATGATCCAAAACACAGCCAAGGAGACTCTCAGATGCTTTCAGAGAAAGAAAGTCAAGCTGTAGAATGGCTTAGCCAATCACCTGACCCGAATCCAATAGAAAATACACAATAAAGCTCAGATTTGATAGACGAGACTTCCAGAAGCATCAAGATTTCTTTCATTCATTTTTCTTCAACTCAGTCCCTGATTATCAGGGGTCACCACAGCGGTATGAACCACCAACTAGTCCGGCTTATGTTTTGCACAGCGGATGCCCTTTCAGCCTCAACCAAGTACTGGGAAACACCCATACACACTCATTCACACACACACACACACTCACACACTATGGCCAATTTATCTCATCAATTCCCCTATAGCGCATGTGTTTGGACTGTGGGGGAAAACGGAGCACCCGGAGGAAACCCACGCCAACACGGGGAGAGCAGGCAAACTCCCCACATAAACATCAACTGACCCAGCTGGGACTCAACCAGCGACCTTCTTGCTGTGAGATGACAGTGCTATCCAACGAGGCACCATGCCACCAGTAATAATAATAATGCATTTATTTAAGGCTCCTTTCTTGACAATCAAGGTCTCTATACATGACAGCACAATAAAAATCCAATCCAATAATGGACATCATACTCAAAGATGTAAAACCCCTGATTTACCTTAAGCAGAAGGTGTTTTTCAGATATGTAAGAGTCAAGTTGAAGACTTTTAAGGCGCTGAAAAACTAAAAAAAAGCTCAAACTTTCCTTATTGAGTGTTGAGAAACGAGAGAGAAAGTGTCAGATTTGGTTTAAAGTATTAAGACTCAAGGTCTCGCGTCAGACAAACAATCTGCTGTCAGAAGTAGCTGAAGATGAGAGAAAACAGGTTATCCAGGTTCACTATCTGCTGTCAGTCTGTCAGCGTATTTTTCTAACTTGTTACGAGTGAAAGTAAAATAAAAATGTCTCTCACCTCAGGAAAAGGCCAGACATTAGGTTGTTCCCTGTCCAGATGCTTGTTTATTCTCAACACTTCACATTTAATCAGAAAGAAGTGCTGTGATCCTGGGTTAACACCAATGCTTTTGTTGTTGTTGTTGTTTTGTTTAAATAATGTTCAATTATAAATGCATGAGGCATCCTCTCTGAATCTTTGCTGGTATTTGCAGTAAAGAAATAATAATAATCACTGCGGCATGCATCTTTAATGAGAATGTTAACTGGAGACTCGCTCTGACTGGAGCAATTGAATCACTGAATCAATAACTGAGACTCAATACTGACCTCATCACTGATTCAAGAATCGATCTGACCGCATCATTTGAAATCACTGAATCATAAACTCACTCTGACTGGAAGATTTGATCACTGAATCATTATCTAGAGACTTGCACTGATTGGACCATTGAATCACTGAATCAGTATCTGGAAACTTGCACTGACTGGGTTATTGAATCATTGAATCTTGAACTAAAGAATTGATCTTACTGGATCATTTGAATCACAGAATCATTAACTGAAGACTCACTCTGGCTGGATCACTGATTCAAGAATCTATCTGGACCGCAATCATTGAATCACTGAATCATTAGCTCTGACTGGGTAACTTGAATCATTAAATCTTTAACTAAAGAATTAATCTTAAGGATCATTTGAATCACAAAATCATTAACTGAAGATTACTCTGGCTGAATCACTGATCAAGACTCTATTTGATTGCATAATTTGAATCACTAAATCTTTAACTAAAGATTCACTCTGACTGGATAATTTGAATTATGGAATCTTTATCTAAAGAATCAATCTTAAGGATCATTTGAATCACGAGTCAAGAATCAGTCTGTTCGCATAATTAAATCACTGAAGCATTAACTGGAGACTCACTCTGACTGGATCATTTGAATCACTGAATCAATATGTACATGTGTCGATCTGACCACATAATTTGAATAACTGAGTCAAGAATCAGTCTGTTCGCATAATTTACAATCACTGAAGCATTAACCGGAGACTCGCTCCGACTGGATCATTTGAATCATTAACTGGAGACTCACTCTGACCAGATCATTTGAATCACTGATTCATTAACTCGAGACTCCCTCTCACTAGATCATTTCAATCATAAATTGTTAACATAAGACCGGCTCTGACAGCTCATTTGAATCACTGAATCATCATCTGTAGCCTCACTGTGACTGAATCAGCTTAATCAATCAGAAAAGTCGACACACTAGGCTTTTCCTTATCCAGATGCTTGTTTATTCCTACACTTCACATTTAATCAGAAAGTAATGCTGTTTTTCTGCGTTACAGGAATACTTCGGAGACTATTTTTTTGTTCTGAACTTCACAATAATGTTCAATTATAAATGCACGGGCGTCCTTTCTGAATCTTTGCTGGCATTGCAGTAAACAATTAATAACAATCACTGCGGCATGCATCTTTAATGAGACGTACAGTGCATTTTAAAACTCGGCACTTCCATTAGACGGAGCTGCGCTGACAGACACTAATATTATTCAACAGTCCCTGCGCTGGCTTTCACCTCCTTCGGCCCACCGAGACATTCGCTGTATTTCTTAATTCATGTTCTTTGACCTGAGAAAAGCTAGGGGCACGGAGACTTGTACACAATTACTTTCACAGCTAATGTGCTCAATCAACATCCACTAAAGCCATTTGGGATGCATCGTCCTTGGCCTTTATTGTGCCACAAAATAGAGGTTTCACTCAATTCACTGAATGTCTTGGCACGGCGCCCGAGATCAAACAGCACATTTTTATTCTTTATTTTTTTTTGTATCCATCATGGTACTTCAGTGAAGATAATATTAAACTGTACTGCAGTAGCTGCTGAATTATAATGACCTAACAAATAATGTAATATGCAAAAACGCTGCTTCTCTAGATGCCAGCTGGGATCTGTTTGGTTCACATTTAAATTGCTTTGCAAAAACAACCAGATTCATTGGCAGATCAATTAAACTCTGTACCCCATAAGCGATGCACTAGTTACCACATAACAAATACCATGGTAAATAATGCTTTTAATCCAAAGTGTATTATATATTACAGTATTTACAATTCCTTCGTTAATGCATTGCATACTGTCTGCTATAGTGAACTTCTAAATGGTAATAAACACTGTAGTATTATTTAGTTTTTACTACAGTGAAGCTGTGGTGTATGTAGTATAATATGACCTACTATAGTTATAGAAAACTGCAGGATTGGGTCATTTGTTTATATTAGTATAGTTGTTGTGTTAACATAGCAACTATAGAATCACCACAAAGGATCAATTACTATAGTTCATGTGTTACCATAGCAACTATAGAATCACCAGAACAGATCAATTACTATAAAAGGTGAGTTAGCATAGCAACTATTGAATCAAAGCAACTAATCAATTACTATAGTTGTTGAGTTATCATAACAACTATAGAATCATCAAAACGGATCAATTACTATAGTTGTTGAGTTACCACAGGAACTATAGTCACCACAACAGATCAATTACTATAGTTGTTGTGTTACCCATAGCAACTATAGTCACCACAACAGATCAATTACTATAGTTGTTGTGTTACCATAGTAACTATAGAATCACCACAACAGATCAATTACTATAGTTGTTGTGTTACCATAGCAAGTATAGGTTCACCACACAGATCAATCACTATAGTTGTTGTGGTTACCATAGCAAGTATAGGTTCACCACAACGAATCAATTACTATAGTTTGAGGTACCATAGCAACTGTGGAATTACAACAACAGGTCAATTACTATAGCTGTCGATTACCATAGCAAATATAAAATGCAACAATGGATTAATTATAGTTTGTTGAGTTATCATAGCAACAATAGAAATTACCACAACAAATCAATTACTAGAGTTGTCGAGTTACCATAGCAACCATAAAATCACCACAATAGATTAATTACTATAGTTGTTGTGTTACCCATAACAACTATAGAAATCACCACAACAGATTATTACTATAGTTTCGAGTTACCATAGCAACTATAGAATCACCACAACAGAGTCATTACTAAAGTTGAGTTACCATAGCAACTACAAATCACACAACAGATGAATTACTACAGCTGAGTTACCATAGCAACTATAGAATCGCCACAACTGATAAATTACTATAGTTGAGTACCATAGCAACTATAGAATCACCACAACAGATCAATTACTATAGTTTGAGTTAACCATAGCAACTATAAAATCACCACAACAGATCAATACTATAGTTTTGAGTTACCATAGCAACTATAAAATCCACACAACAGATCAATTACTATAGTTTGAGTTACCATAGCAACTATAAAATCACCACAACAGATCAATTACTATAGTTTGAGTTACCATAGCAACTATAGAATCACCACAACTGATCAATTACTATAGTTTGAGTTACCATAGTAACTGAAAATCACCACCACAGATGAATTCAAGTACTTTACTGTAGTATGTTTAAAAAACACTGTAGTTTTAAAATGAATAGTATTTTTTTTCATGTGGGCTGTCTTATTCTGAAGCTGAAGTTTTAAAAGCAAGGGAATGTTGGAACAAAATGTCACTTTGTTTACTGTTTAAAGGCATCATTATCATCTCATTGCCGCTAACTGCTTTTCATTTACTGTGACTGTGAATTGTATATTGACTAAACAAAAACAATATCCATTTCTAAATTCTAATGAGAGAGAGAGAGAGAGAGAGAGAGAGAGAGGGGAAGAGAAAAAGGATGCTGTGTGAATTAGCCATTATACGTCTTTGTGCATTGCAAGCTTTGATTTTTATTCATTATTTATTTCCACAAATAGCATGGCAGGATCATTAATTACCAGCCCTAGATCGTTAGCGGGTTTAAGCTGCTCTGGCATTGTTTTGGTGTTTTGCTGTTTGTTTGTATTTATCACTGACTTTTTATTTACTTAGCAGATGATGATCTGAAATAAACATGATCTAATTGCAGATTTTTTTTGCAAATTGGTTGTCTGTGGTTTAAGGAATATAACATTTTTCATGGGTTTTCAAAAAAAATGCACATAAAACACCATATAGAATTCTGATATACACTACCTCAAATAATCACTTCGACCTCTAGTTGATCATTTGTAAAAGTGTCAGAAGGTGGATTTTTCTGCTGAATCATCTGTTGAACTGCTCCCAATCATCCACCAATACTGCCAGAGACCTACTGGAACCCACATGGAGCCAAGATTCACACAGAAATCAGTCAGTTTGGTGAAGGAAACATCATGATTTGGTGTTCCATTCAGTATGGGGGCGTGCGAGAGATCTTGCCAGAGTGGAATGATCAACATCAACAGCCTGAGATATCAAGACATTTGTGCTGCCCATTACATTACAAACCACAGGAGAGGGACAATTCTCCAGCAGGATAGCGCTCCTTCTCATACTTCAGCCTCCACATCAAAGCTCCTGAAAGCAAAGAAGGTCAAGCTGCTGCAGGATTGGCTAGCCCGTCACCAGACATGAACATTACTGAAGCATGAACATATTTTATTGTGCTCAAATAAGCCTCATCTAGAAGCCTTTACCTTTCATATAAGCCACTTCTTATACCAAGTCATCAACTAGAAGTACAGTTATTGTTTACTGTTCCTAAAACTTGAATAGGCGACAAGACTTTTGTCAGGTAGTGTATGGTTATACGTGAACATATAAATGTATAGCTCATTATTGTACATATATGTAGATATTTGTAATAACAATGGTTAAACAAATAAATGAATGAATAAATAAACAAATAAAAATGGCCATTTCTGCAGTATTCCAAACATGAGCTTGTATGTCATTACATATACACTGCTCAAATAAATAAAGGGAACACTTAGAGTTACGTTGTGTTGTATATATATCTAATTTAGCGTATTTTGCCATATTTCAGATTTCTATATGGAACAAGTGTTGTTTTAAGCGAGCCCTGTCATTGTAAGAGAATAAAAGGTTGAGAATCTCAGCTTGACACCCCAGTGTGTAATTGCAGTGTTGCCTTTGCAACGTGAAAGATAGGAACGCTTTCTTCTTACACTGTCAAAAAGAAAAACATTGTAGGCTACCTTTAACTGTCACCGGGCCACTTTAGTGCCTCTTCATCCTCCAGAGGATCCATATTAGAAATATAAGGGCTGTTATTAGCGCTCCACAGCTTCAGATTAGTCTATAAGAACACATATTAGCAGGTTTCCATTACAACAAGTACTTTATAAAGTGTAAATAAAGTACAAAGCTGAATCTGTGAGGCCCTGATGCCTTTTTGGTCGAAAAATAAAAATAGAATTTACCCTCTCCTGTGGTTTGTAATGTAATGGGCAGCACAATGTCTTGATACCTCAGGCTGTTGATGTTGATCATCCACTCTGCAGATCTCTCACACGCCCCCATACTGAATGTAACCCCAAACCATGATTTCTCCTTCACCAAACTTGACTGATTTCTATGAGAATCTTGGCTCCATAGATGACTCCAGTAGGTCTTCTGCCGTATTGGTGATGATTGGGATGCAGATCAACAGATGATTCAGCAGAAAATCCACCTTCTGACACTTTTACACATGATCAACTAAAAGTCAAGTTATTGTTTGTTGCTCTTAAACCTGGGATCCATGACAGGTTGTGTATTTTTAATACAAATTTTAACTAGAAACATGAAAACCTCAGAGGAAGGCTGTTATTTGTTTGTTTTTTGCAGTGTAAACCATCTAAAAGTTTTTCAAGAGCTTGTCAAAAATGCCTTCAGTCAGAAAGCTTTTTGTAGTGTAAATAAAACACATCCAGACATCCACAAAAGTACACCTACTGACCAAACGTGATTGTTATTGGACATTTTGTGCGACAGAACACCAAAGCGATCCAGTCATACTTCACTGCATTAACCCAAAAACACACAGATTTCAACTGAAATCATATCTACTGTCCACATCCTTTCAATTCACTTGCTGTTTCCGCTCACTTGTAATCCGCTTAGCATGGGTTTGTTCATTCAGTAGTACTCAAGCGTCCCGCAAAAATCATGTAGAGCGTGAAGAAATAATAAAGAAGATATTGATAAAAGCTGGACACAACTTTAGACAAGTGGAAAAGGTAATGCGTCTTGGCAGGAAAACTGAAAGTGCATCTTAATAATAACAACAACAATAACAGGGACTGGATTTACAGTAACATCTACAGTATGTGACACTCCTTTTGCACATTTTCAGAGTGACTTAGTAAGAGCAATGGCCAAAGTAATGAAAAGGGTTTACCATGACCTGATTTGGAAGAAATGCCATTATAAATGTATTACTAATATTTTGTGCATGTTAGTAAACACAGTAACTAACATTAACTAATGTACCATTATTTTCAAGTGTTACCATATTAAGTGTTATTTAAAGAAAACAATGTAATTTTTAATGTTTTTCCTATCTACACTCACTGGCCATTTTATTAGGTACACCTATTAATACTGGGTTGGACCCGCCTCTGGTGACTGTGGAGGCCCTTTGAGAACAGTGAACTCATTGTCATGTTCAAGAAAGCAGTCTGAGATGATTGGCGCTTTATGACATGGTGC
Organism: Danio aesculapii; assembly: GCF_903798145.1. Lineage (NCBI taxonomy): Eukaryota > Metazoa > Chordata > Actinopteri > Cypriniformes > Danionidae > Danio > Danio aesculapii. The sequence goes on from NC_079452.1 coordinate 22,173,925, forward strand.
GTTATCCTGCTGGAAGTAGCCATCAGAAGATGGAGACACGGTGGTCATAAAGGGATGGACATGGTCAGCATCAATACTCAGGTAGGCTGTGGTGTTGACACCATGCTCAATTGGTACTAATGGACCCAAAGTGTGCCAAGAAAATCTCCCCCACACCATTACACCACCACCACCAGCCTGAACCGCTGATACAAGGCAGGATGGATCCACGCTTTCATGTTGCTGAGGCCAAATTCTGAGCCGAGCATCTGAATGTGTCAGCAGAAATGGAGACTCATCAGACCAGGCAACGTTTCTCCAATCTTCTATTGTCCAGTTTTGGTGAGCCTGTGTGAATTGTAGCCTCAGTTTCCTGTTCTTAGCTGACAGGAGCGGCACCCGGTGTGGTCTTCTGCTGCTGTAGCCCATCCGCCTCAAGGTTGGACGTGTTGTGTGTTCAGAGATGCTCTTCTGCAGACCTCGGTTGTAACGAGTGCTTATTGAGTACTGTTGCCTTTCTATCAGCTGGAACCAGTCTGGCCATTCTCCTCTGACCTCTGGCATCAACAAGGCATTTGCGCCCACAGAACTGCCGCTCGCTGGATATTTCCTCTTTGTCCTCTTAAATCCCCTTTCTTCTCCATTCTGATGCTGATTAGAAATGTGCGTTAACAAGCAGTTGGACAGGTGTACCTAATAAAGTGGCCGGATGTGTATATATTTTATTCTACAGAAAGTCTACTATATATATATATATAGGAAAACCTTGATGTTTGGCACAAAAACAAACATTCTGGATTCAAACTGCAATAAAATCACAAACTAGACTCTGTAAATGTTAAAAATCCCCATGGGAATCAATTACCATCTGAACAGAGCTGTACACAGTGTTCACCTTGATGAGTAAATCAGGTCCAGACACAACACACACACACACACACACACACACACACACACACACACACACACACACACCACACACACACACACACACACATATATATAAAGTGTGTGTGGTCTGATCCTGCACAGAATGGCTAATGCATTAGAGTGTGAGCTGTGTTTTATGCATGAGCGTGTGTGTGTGTGTGTGTGTGACCCAGGTCTCTCCGCTGGGGTTTCACACACTGAATCAGGTGTGTTTGCCTGCTGGAGGGGTAAAGGTGAAGCTTCAGGCCTGTGGCTTTAACAAATGCTCTTTACACCCTCACCTGCTGCTCACATATTCACTGAAAACACAAACGCTATGAAGTCATTATTCACAGGCCAGAGACTCCTCACACACACACACACACCACACCTGTGAACAACTGTTATGTTGTCTGAGCTTTAAACAATGGCTGGTTGGCAGATATCTGCACTCCTAATCAACACTGGGTTACTTTAAAGTGCGCATGACCATATTGTGGCGCAGTTTCTAGAGAAACGGAATATTAAATGAGAAAACAGTGGGCGTGGCTTGGTTTTTCTACTGTGAGCTGATTGGATGTAGTAAAGTAGGCGTTTCATTCGGAAAGATGGGGAAACGGTTTCGTGAGAGTATTTACAACCTATAGACTCGTCCTCCACATCATTTATGTTTGTTGTTATAGCGATGTTCAAAACTGACAGGTGAAGGGGCGTCGTTAAGTATGTAAGCCACGCCCAATACCTCACACAGACAATGGCTGTTTCTCAATTCCAAGAACGCAGGGAACGGACATGCGTTCTTGTGGAGACCGGTCTTGCCAGGTGTCCTTGGGAGAACGAACTCGGGAGACCACGAGAACAGAGAACGCGTCCTGTGAGAAATGAGATGCTGCGTTCTTCCTGATGGTCACATGACCTTCATGTGTTTTTTAACAGGAAATTATTTAAACATTTCAGCATTCATACAACGATTTATTGCTTTTCCCCTTTTCAAAATATATACTACGATGTATAAAACCTATAAATATTCATTGCACTATATAAATAAAACAGATTTTATTACAAATTTCAGCAAATAAACTCCCTTAATGTGTTAATCCCTTTATTAAGATGTCCATGGTGATGTTTACTTTTACCGTCTCATTTAGGGAAACTCCTAAACCATGTGCACTTGAAAACAACAGTTGTTTTGCTTTTGTAATCTCTATGAAACGAACGCGAGGTACAGTCCGTACTGTCAAGCACACATCACATGACAGCAGCTACTGAAACGTCCCACAAACGCTGTCATTTCTGGAGGAGATTCGCCGTCCAGACCAAGTTGTGGATTACTTCACAAGAGCAGCGTGATCAGACGATCATTATCCAGAGGATGATAATGTGTGGGCACATCATGCGCATTTGCTTGGGCAACCTCACTGAACTGAACTAAACTGAACTTCTGAACTCTGAAACTGGACTGAACTCTTAGACACTTTTATATATACTTCTATGTTAAGCTCCTTTGACACAATCTCCATTGTAAAAGCGCTATAGATATTAAGATTATTTGAATTGAATCATTTGTGACTCTGTACAGCAATAATTAATATTTTTACATTACTGTGACGATTGGGTTAGGGTTGAGATAGATGTTAATAAAACACATTTATTGAGTAATTTGAGAAATAATAATAACTCTCAATAATAATGAATAATACTTATAATTACTTTTTTACGTTACTATTGGGGTTTTGAAAGTTAAGAATCTCCACATTTTGCTAATATGAATCACAATGACATTTATTTTACTGAAAGGAACATAACCCTAAACCTAATATTACCTGTAAACTTCACTCTTACTGTAAGTGTTGCTAAAAATCAGAGGAAAATAAAAAGTGAATAACACTAAATGTGATTGTAAGCCAAAGCTTCAAATATGATTGGATGATTAGTAAGTATGTTGTTCCAGAACCAATGAAGATGTCGATCCTGGAACATGTTGAACCTGGAAAAAAATCAGTGTTTTTGATTTTGTTGTGGAGCTGTCTTTTGATTAGCATTCAGTGGTTCCCTTAAGCAGGGTTGCCAGGTTTTCATAACAAAATTAAAACAATGGCCAGTTAAAAATGGTCCAAAACAAACCCAATAACATCAAAACAAAAAGTCACCATCCATTCATTTAACACTTATTTTACCTCACTATTTATTTTAAACAGTTTATTATTTGGAAATACAGTAACTGTATATTAGTAGTTATAAAGTGTAAATAGTCACTATAAAATAATATAAAATGCTACATTATACATCACACTAAACCGGCTGGATGGCCGGACAGACAGATACATACATAGATGGATGAATGACTAGACAGACAGACAAAAAAGTTTATGGATGGATGGATGGATGGACGGACGGACGGACAGATAGATACATAGATGGATGAATGAATAGACAGACAGACAGATAGATACATAGATACATAGATGGATGAATGAATAGACAGACAGACA
>NC_079452.1:22182304-22230687 GCF_903798145.1 Danio aesculapii
CTTACAGCATGCATGAGCCCACACTGCTCTACGCTTTGGCTTTTTCCCAGAACTGATGAAATACAGTCAGACGCTACTTTGGCTGAGCAGTTCACTGACCGCCGTTCACTAATTAAACCTCTCTCAATTTGATTTCAATTCATGGCTTTGACAATAGATTAATGGGACATTCATTTGGGCCATTATTTCTGTATGTGTGAGCTCAGTGTATGGTTGTTGAAAACACACACACACACACTCCAGATACATCTTCTGAACTATAAAAGCGTAATCCTGTAGACTGTAGTCAAACAATCCGAGTCAAAATCTGCCATGTTTTACGCTTTTCCTGACAACTGTAAATGAATTCTTCAGTCCATCATGTTTCACAGTATAAAGCTACTGCTCATAGGACTCAGTTCTTCTCTCAGTTTATAATATATGATGTTTGGGAATATCTTTGTGATATGATGTGAAATCATATTATATTCATTGTGTGAAGGTGTCAGAACAGTGCCCACTAGAGCTCCTTAGTTCTTGCATAGTATTTGTCCATGCATTTTCACAGTAGAGCACTTCATTTAAACTAAGGGAACCTTTAAAATAGCAACAGTAAAATAAATATCTATGAAAGAATGAATGAACAAATAAAAAATATGAATGAATGAATTATTAATTAAACAAATAAAGAATAAAAATAGATGAATAAAAATGAATAAATAAATATGAATAAAATGAATAAATAAATATGAATGAATGAATGAATATGTATAAAATGAATAAATGAATGAATATGAATAAAAATGAATGAATGAATAAAAATGAACGAATGAATATGAATAAGAATGAATGAATAAAAATGAACGAATGAATATGAATATGAATAAAATGAATGAATGAATAAATAAATGAATATGAATAAAATGAATGAATGAATGAATGAATGAATATGAATAAAATGAATGAATGAATAAAAATGAATGAATGAATAAAAATGAATGAATGACTGAATATGAATAAAATGAATGAATGAATGAATGACTGAATATGAATAAAATGAATGAATGAATGAATGAATATGAATAAAAATGAATGAATGAATGAATGAATAAAAATAAATTAATTAATTAATTAATAAATAAATAAATATAAAAAAGGGGGTGTTTTGGTGACGCAGTGGGTAGCACAATCGCCTCACAGCAAGAAGGTCGCTGGTTCGAGCCCTGGCTGGGTCAGTTTGTGTTTCTGTGTTGAGTTTGCATGTTCTCACCATGTTGGCGTGGGTTTCCTCCGGGTGCTCCGGTTTCCCCCACAAGTCCAAAGACATGGTATAGGGGAATTGGGTAAGCTGTATTGGCCGTAGTATAAGTGTGTGTGTGAATGTAAGCGTGTATGGATGTTTCCCAGTGTTGGCAGTTCATTACACTGTGGCGACCCCTGATTGATAAAGGGACTAAGCCGAAAGGAAAATAAATGAATGAAATATAAATAAAATAACTGAATAAATAAATATGAATAAAAATGAATTAATTAATCAATGGACAATACATAAACAAATAAAATGAAAAAAATGAATGAATAAATAAATGAATAAATGAATTAAAATGAATGAATGAATGAATAAACAAATAAAAATGAATGAATTAATATATATATATGAATGAATGAACAAATAAGTGAATAAAAAAGAATGAATGAATGAATGAATGAATGGGTGAATAAATAAATATAAATAAAAATGATGTATGAATGAATATTAAATAAACAAATAAAAAATTATAAAAATGAACGAATGAATAAATAAAATAAAAATGAATAAAAAATGAATGAATAAATAAGAAGAACAAATTAATAAATACATGTTTGTCTGGTGTACGTGCATTCATGACATTTTATCAAATTAATATATGAATCTAAATATGCATGTGGAAAATTAAATAAAATGAAAAGATAATAAAATATTAAAATAAAATAAGCTAAAATAAAAAATAATATGAATAAAACAATAAATAAAAATGATTTATTCTGTGTTTTATTTTAGTCAAACTGTAAGTTCATTGATAAAGTCTCTCAGCCTCATTAATGCACAGCAGGGTTCAGACGACAGCGTTCACACTTATTCAGGTTATCAGAGCAATCAAAATAAAGATCATTTTAATCTAAGCACACGTCAAGTGTGGAAACACTCTAAAAGAACAGCGAAGGAAACAGGTGTGAAGTTCACCTGTAACACACCAACATCAGCCACTAATATAATCAGAGAATAAATCAGCCAAAGAGCTGCAGACCTGCTGCAAAACCACCAACCTGATTTCACAATGTAGGACAAGTTCCTGAACATCTGTGTTGATCCTGGAACAACACTCCAATCAGCCAATCAGAATTAAGGGACACGTTTAGAGTTTGTGTTAAGTTTAAGCTTATGGTTAGCTTTATGAACTTCTACATGATTGTTATCCAGCTGTTATTTCCCTCTGATTATGGGAATAATTTACAGTTATGGTTGGGTTTAGGGGTAGGGAATAGGTGTGGATTACACTCCCCAACAAAAATGATGTTCCAGGATCAACATACAGTAGATGTTAATCCAGGATTGCATTGTACCAGGTAAAATCATGATGTACAACACACTCTAATTAATTAAAATAATGCAGAAATTAACCAAAGCAATGCACGATGAGGAGGCAGAAACTTATATTACTACATTTGAAGATCTGAATATACATTAAAGACAAGAAAATCCCTTTATAAATGGAAAAATACTGTAAATTCTCCAACAAATACGCAATGGACCGCAGCACCAGCTCTGTACAACTGCTTTTCTCAAGTTTTAGTCTGGTTTCTAGTCCAAATATCTTGTTTTCAGAAATAAGGTGTCAAAATTAAGTGAGTTTTTCCTTAAATCAAGCAAAATAATCTGACGATGGGGTAAATAAAATTATCTGGTTATTTATTTTGACATACTATAATTCACTTAGCCCTTTGGCAGATTATTAAGCTTGCATTTTGACTCATTATTCTTGAAAATAAGACAATATTTTGTGTTTATCAAGCTAGTGCTTCTTGATTTAAGGAGTTTTAGAGATCTGAAATATAAACAAGACAAAGAAATCGAAGTAAGAAAAGCATTGCTGCAGTGTCTAATTTAAAAGCATCAGACATATGAAATATTAATGATAATTTATACCTACATCAATGATATTCTGGAGTGCCAGAAACATGCGGAGCACAATTATATGCAATTATAAATAAATAAGCCAACAGTGTTGGTGCGCACTCAAACAAGAGCTCATTAATACTGTAATCCACAAATGAAGCTTGTGTTAAACATTAAACATACACACTCATTGATGAAAACATTTGATGCAAAACAAACACATGTACCTACCTTAATACATGTGCCAAACTGCTGACAGGTGCTGTGAGGACCTGAGGTGTCCCTCAACTCTGCCTGATCCATCAGGTTAATATCTGCCACTGGATATATTTTATTTTCAAGCTAAACTGTTTAACTTTATTCACATGCAAATTTTGTATTTATTTATTTACTTATTTATACAGGGCAATGTACAACATGGCATGTTGTGCCAGAGCTATAAAGCTCATTTACATCTGAAGTCCCTGGTAAGTATATTTCCATATGTATTTCTATGTCAAGAAAATGTGTAAATGTTCAGTAAAACTCTGGCAACACAGCTGACTTTTTTATCATATATATTTATCTTATTATAAAGTCTTGTGGCCTATCCATGTTTTAGGAACAGTAAACACTAACTGGACTTCTAGTTGATCATTTGGAATCAGAAGTGGCTGATATTAAAAGTAAAGGCCGCTAGATGATGTACAATAAACAATAAAATATGATCATGTCTTGATTATTAATGATTTGATTAGGACAGTAAGGTCTGACTCTGCTTAGACTAAGAAGTGTGGTCATGCTGCAGTGGAAACAGAATGAATATTGTGTCTGACTCCATCATGAGCTTGGAGGACTGCATCCATACATCTCTGCAATGACTCAAATCACTGATTAATAAAGTCATCTGGAATGGCAAAGAAAGAGTTCTTTCAGGACTCCCAGAGTCCTCAATAATGTTCATGTCTGGTGACTGGGCTGGCCAATCCTGGAGCACCTTCTTTGCTTTCAGGAGCTTTGATGTGGAGGCTGAAGTCTGAGAAGGAGTGCTATCCTGCTGGAGAATTGTCCCTCTCCTGTGGTTTGTAATGTAATGGGCAGCACAAATGTCTTGATACCTCAGGCTGTTGATGTTGATCATCCACTCTGCAGATCTCTCGCACGCCCCCATACTGAATGGGATTGGGATGCAGATCGACAGATGATTCAGCAGAAAAATCCACCTTCTGAAACAAATACCTTTACAAATGATCAACTAGAAATCAAGTTATTATTTGGACCACAAGACTTTTATCAGGTAGCGAAAGTTCATAGCTCATTTAAATGGACTTTAAAAATTAAAACTGCTTTTATTTTAGTAGAAATAAAACAAATAAGACTTTGTCCAGAAGAAAAAATACTATAGGAAATACTGTGAGAAATTCCTTCTTCGGTAAATATTATTTGTGAAATATTGGAAAAAGAAAACCAAATATCACAGCAAAGGGTTTTATTTTTGACTTAACTGTATGTATGAATATATATATTTTTTTTTCTATGAAATATTTATAATGTAATGAAATTATGAACGAAGTACTCAAAGAAATACTTCTGAAAGAAATAAACTATATAATCAAATGCTGATTTTTGACTATTATTTAAATAAACCCTGTAATGCTGAAATATCTATATAGTATCCTGATCCTACATAAGATCCCAGTATGCGTCTCGTTAACAAAATAATCTGCCAATGAAGTAAGAAACATAGTCTTGTTTTTCTTTTGACATAAGATTATTTATCTACCCCATTGGGAGATTATTTTACATGTTTTAAGGAAAAACTCACTTAAATTTGACTCATTGTTTCTAAAAACAAGACACTGTTTTATGCTTGACCAGAAAATGCTTCTTGATTTCAGAATTTTTAGATATGTGGACTAGAAACAAGACAAAAACTCTAAGTAAGAAAGGATTTTTGCGGTGTAGGATGTGGAGTTTATTTCTGCAAGTGCTAATCATGCGTATTAGCCCTGAATAATGAACTGACCAGATCATGTCAGCGCTGATGAATTATTCCTGTCAGAGGGAGACTGTATAACAAGGCCTTGAAACAAAAGCACTCCATCTTCACACTTTTACTAATTGCATTATGAGTCCGACATGTTCGTGTGTCTCAAGAACATTACAGCTCTGATGAATGACGGATGAGACTGAGCCAAAATCAGCTGACAATCACAGAGCCGTAAACAAGTGTTCAGCATTAAGCCTACTGTATGTTCAGTGCTGATCTCACATATGATTTACACAGCTTTTTTCTAAATAAGTGGTCTTTTAAAACTATAAAACAATATGTTTTCTTAGAGTTTTTGTCTTGTGTCTAATCCAACAGAACAACATCATCTGTGAAAAACAGAGATGAAATCCTGTGGTCTCCAATCCAGACCCTCTCCGGCCATAGGCTGCATCTTTAAATTCCGTCCATAAAAATTAACCGGTCACAAAGGGCAGCACTGCAGAGTCCAACATGCACCAGAACCAAGTCTGATTACCAGCAATGCAACCCAAACTCCTACTCTATTCATACAGTGATGAGACAGCCCTTAACAGACCACCTCATACCCCACACAGAATGCCATGAAGGACATGGCCAAATGCCTTCTTCAAGTCTACAAAACACATGTGGTCTGGTTGGGCATACTCCCATAAACCCTCCAGCACCCTAGTGAGGGTATAGAGCTGGCCCAGTGTACTACCTAGTACCCTAGACCCAGTGTAGCCTAGATGAAATCTGCATTGTTCCTTCTGGATCCGAAGTTCAACTATCGGCCGGCTCCACCTCTCCAGTACTCCAGTAATAGACTCTTTCAGGGAGGCTGAGGAGTGTTATCCCGCTATAGTTAAACACATCCTCCAGTCCCCCTTCTTAAAAGTCTGTATCTGTATCTGTATCTGACCTCCATGCGATATTGAGATGTGTCAGCGACGATTCAGGAGATCATGAAAGTATTCCTTCCGCTGTCCGACAACATCCCCAGTCGAGGTCAACAGCTCCCCATGTCTGCTGTAAACAGTGTCGTGTGGCTCTGCTTCTCCCTCTTGAGGCACCGGACGGTTTGCCAGAATCTCTTAAAGGCCAACCTGTAGTCTTCCTCCATGGTCCCCCCTCTTCCAAGGCTGATGTTTTGCCTCTGCAACTGCTCAGACTGCAGCATGCTTGGCCTGTTGATACCCATCAGCCGCCTCGAGGGTCCTACAGGTCAACCAAGCCTTTTAGGACTCCTTCTTCAGCTTGACGGCATCTCTTACTTCCGGTGTCCACCACTGGGTTTGTGGATTTCCGCCACGACAGGCACATAGATCTACAGATCCTCCCAGCCGCATTAACAATAGAAGAATGGACCACTCGATCTCAATTTCTCCAGCCTCCCGCAAGATCTGGTCAACGTTCTTCCGGACGTGAGAGTTGAAAATCCCTATGACGTTGTGGTTCAGCCAGACATTCCCAGAGGACCCTCACAATACATTTGGGCCTTCTTGGTCTGTCCAGCTTTCCCTTCTGCCAGCGAATCCAACTCAACACCAGTTGACAGATCTGCCCCTTTCTTCATGTCCAAGACAGACGGTCGGAGATCAGATGATACAACCACAAAATTGGCCATGTGGACTGACGGACACCCTTATTCTTGAACATCATGTTTGCTATGGACAAACTGTGATAAGCACAGATGTCCAACAACAGAACACCATTCAGATTCAAATCAGGAAGGCTGTTCATCCCAATCACACCTCCCCAGGTATCACTGTCACTACCCACATGGCCATTGAATCCCACAGAAGAACAACAGCGTTCATTCTGACCACCTTCCAGCAGGACACCAAGAAGGCTGGGTACTCTTCTCTTGTTTTCAGTCTGTATGCACAAACTACAGTGAGAGACAAGTCCCTGACCCAAGGGTGCAGGGAGGTATCCCTCATTCACTAGGGAAACTCCAACACATGGGGCTGAGTCGAGGAGCTATAGACAAGCCCACAGCAGCCAGCCTCACCTCATGGTCTACTTCTTCCAGAGTAGAAGAAAGTCCAGCCCTATCAAGAAGTTGAGTTCCAGAGCCCAAGCTGGTCGAGGAGATGAGCCTGACTATCTCTAATCAGTACAGCTTAACCTCCCGCACAAGCTCAGGCTCCATTCCTCCCAGTGAGATGACATCCTATATCTCAAGAGCCAGTTTCTGTGCCTGACGATTGGGTTGTTGTGGTTCTGACGTTCGACCTTCTCCTGTTCCACAATGCCCCGGCCCCTTATGGCTCCCCCTGCTGGAGGATGCTCCCATGACGCTCCTTCGGGCTAAACCTGGCTGCGTTCCGTGGAATACAACCCGGCCACTAGATGCTCGCATACGAGCCCCAGCCCCAGGCCTGTCTCCAGGGTGGGGCCTCGGCTGTGCCATACCAGGTGACTTTACAGTCCTCTACGTTTTAGTACTCATAAGGGATTTTTGAGCAACACTTAGTCTGACCTGTCACCTAAGACCTTTTTTAAGACCTTTAGTCCCTGACCACTTTTCATGGTCGTATTTTATTTATCTATTTTTGATCCCCATGACAGTGCTCATCAACAAGAGGCATTGCAGGGCCCAGTATATTCATAGATGAGTTTGATTGCGTCTGCACAAATGGTCCAGAATAAAATGGCTGTGAATAAAAGCAGGACTCTTCTCTCCATCTACTGCAGATCCTCCATTCACATGCAGCAGCAGCAGTTATTTATCTCTCTGGATTTGCATGCTGACATCTTAATCCTACAAATATGCTGGAGTGTGTGTGAGAGTGTGTCCTCATGCACGCCGTCAGCATTCAGGTCACCTTCATGAATCCTTCAGCGCTGTCGGAGATAATCAAGTCTCGTGTGGGACTCGCAGAGGCCTGTTTTATTAAGTCTCCGAGTGAGTATGAAGAGGAGGAGAACCTGCACCTCGACACAGCGGCATTACTGTGCATACAGACACACTGAGACCTTTATTCTTGTCTGTTTTATAATAAAGGTTTTGCATACAGACAAAGGACACAAGGTATTGGAATACGTGTAGGTACATTTGGTCACAGTGTGAGGAATACAATCCAAACACATGCGCTAGAGGGGAATTGAATAAGCTATGTTGGCCATAGTGTATGTAATTGTGTGCAAGAGTGTATGGGTGTTTCCCAGTGTTGGGTTGTGGCTGGAAAGGCATCCGCTGTGTAAAACATATGCTGGATAAGTCCGTGGTTCATTCAACTGTGATGACCCCTGATAATTAGAGACTAAGCCGAAGGAAAATGAATGAATGAATCTGCATCTTATTTTGGAGGCTGTGTCCAGACATCCCAAGTCTCCAGAAGTCTCCAAGTGTCTTACATACTAAACATTACATAAAGACATTAATAAAGAGACTAAGCCGAAAATAAAATGAGTGAATAACTGTTTGTTTACCTTTCTTTTGTTTTCGTCTTCTGTAATTTGTATATCTGTTTGCATTAAAAAAATAACAATAATAAAAAACTCCCCTCCGAGTGTCTTATAAAAGTGCTCGTGTGTTAACAGAGACTCGGGTTTGATCATTATCTGCTGCTGAACAGTCACACATCTGCACCCGCAGGCCTTTTTTCGTGTTGTCCGAGTCCGTAAAGTAATGAGATGCAGCAAATGTTGGTGTCTTATGCAATATATTGAAATACATCAATGTAGGCAAACGTGTCGCTGGAACGGACCGGCTGAGCTACTGATTTGTGATGTAGCAGAATTATATACGGCAGCTTTTCGCCTACAGCTTACATAAATAAGAGGTTAGAAAGCATCGCAAACATCAGACGGTGTTTCCTCAGGAAATGAATTTGGCCAAATTAATTTTGACTTCCAGAACATCAAACTCTGTGTTTCTGCATCTTAATCTGGTGTTTAGATGATGAAACGGCTTAGTCTTTTTTCACTCGGATTGCAGGATTTTATTGAGTTAGATATACACTGGAAAAAATGCGTTTCTTACTTAGATTTTTGTTTAGTTTCTAGTCTAAATATCATACAATTCTTAAATCAAGAAGATTTTTCTAGACAAGCAAAAATTATTGACTTGTTTTAAGCAGTAATGTCAAAATGAAGTGAGTTACTTATGTCAAAAGAAAAAACTAAAGTAGTGACTGCAGGTTGAAGGAAAGAAGTGGAGTAAAAGTACCAATTCAGCACGAAAAATGTACTCAAGAGAGAGTGAAAGTACACATTTATAAAACTACTCAGTAAATTACAATTCCTGAGGAAAACTACTCAATTACAGTCATTTGAGTATTTGTAGTTACTTTACACCACTGCAGGCATGTCCATGCCCACCAGGAAGAGGCCTCAGGGAAGATCTAGGACTATGTCTCTCGGCTGACCTGGTAACGCTTTGGGATCCCCCTGAAAGAGCTGGAGGAAGTGTCTGGGGAGAGGGAAGTCTGGGGTTCTCTCCTAAGACTGCTGCCCCCGTGACCCGGCCCCGGAAAAGCAGATGAAAATAAATGAAAGAATGAATGAATGAATGAATGCATGAATGGATGGATGGATGGATGGATGGATGGATGGATGGATGGATGGATGAATGAATGGATGAATGAATGACTTGATAAATGAATGAATGAATGAATGGATAAATGAATGAATGGATAAATGAATGAATGAATGAATGAATGAATGAATGGATAAATGAATGAATGAATGAATGAATGAATAAATGAATGGATAAATGAATGAATGAATGAATGAATGAATGAATGAATAAATGAATGGATAAATGAATGAATGAATGGATAAATGAATGAATGAATGAATGGATGGATGAATGAATGAATGGATGGATGGATGAATGGATGAATGAATGAATGAATGGATAAATGAATGAATGAATGAATGAATGAATGGATAAATGAATGAATGGATGAATGGATGGATGAATGAATGAATGGATAAATGAATGAATGAATGAATGTATAAATGAATGAATGGATAAATGAATGAATGAATGAATGAATGAATGAATAGATAAATAAATGAATGAATGAATGATTGAATGAATGAATGAATGAATGAATGAATGAATGAATGAATGAATGAATGAATGAATGAATCATTATTGCGCACACTCACAAACATAAAAACAATGTTTAATATAGAGACACAATTTCATTTTTGACTTTAGTACAAAATAGAAAATGATGTATTCTTAACCTTAGATCAAAACACAATCTTGCTTTGCTCCAACATAAAAAATGACTATAATTTGTTACAGGAAAGTTGATAAATGACCCTCAAATTATAGTTTTGACTTGGTTGAAAATGAAAAATGTGTTTTAATATTAATCAAAACATTTAATCTGGCCAGGAAAAAAAAATCTTCAAATGAAAAGCATCATAGTCGATCAATTATTTAAATTACTTTGCTTTGACTTAAATCAAAATCCAAGTTAAGCTGTACTTTAGACTAAACTTCAGTATAATATATATATATATATATATATATATATATATATATATATATATATATATATATATATATATATATATATATATAATGTTAGTCTATGTAGTCTAGTTATTTTATTTTCAATAATGAGGTAAACTATAATCTTTCAATATGGCTATAAATGTCGGCTTAGTACCTTTTTTATCAGAGGTCACCACAGTGGAATGAACCGCCAACTATTCCAGCAAATGTTTTACACAGCGGATATTCATCCAGCTGCAACCCAGTACTGGGAAACACCCATACACACTCATTCACACACACACACACACACACACACACACACACACACACACACTCATACACTACGGCCAATTTAGTTCATCAATTCCTCTACAGCACGTGTTTGGACTGTGGGGGAAACCGGAGCACCCGGAGGAAACCCACGCCAACACGGGGAGAACATGCAAACTCCACATAGAAACACCAACTGACCCAGAGACTCGAACCAGTGACCTTCTTACTGTGAGGCGATCGTGCTAAACACTGAGCCACCGTGCCGCATGGGTTGTATATTGTATTTGTTAACTCCATTGAGTAAAGCAGATCTTGTGTAGTGAATGGAGAAAACATCCGCCAGCAGTCTGCGGTGTGTGGGATTCATTCTGTACAGTTATTATAATTGTCTTCATTGAATTTCTAATAACACTGAAGACAATTTAAAAGGCGTCGCAGCGAACAATTGAATTAAGAAGCAAAGCATGCACAGATCGGCATTAGACTGAATAATAAACCAACAGCGTTTCTAATTAAAAGACTTTCAGATGCTCACATGTGAGCCGACGATGACGATGATGATGATTAAACGGAGAAAACACCTGGAGGAATATCTGAGAGCGGGTACATCCCTGATTATTATTCTGTACAGTTCATGCATCCGAGGCAAAGCTGGTTTATTAAATATTAATATGAGTTAAAAGTACAGACAGAAAGTGGCTCTCATTAACTAAACCCTCCTGAAAATGACTGTGGTGTTAGGTGAAGGACGGCCTCGCATATACTGTATTTTTGAAGACATTTTTAATCATAACTTTCATTCATTCATTCATTCATTCTCCTTCAGCTTAATCCCCTTTATTCATCAGAGGTCACCACAGCGGAATGAACCGGCTACTATTTCAGCATATGTTTTACACAGCAGATGCCCTTACAGCCAAAACCCAGTACTAGGAAACACCCATACACACTCATTCACGCACACACTCATACACTAAGGCCACTACTGTGTGTTTGGAATGTGGGGGAAACCGGAGCACCCGGAGGAAACCCACGGGGAGAACATGCAAACTCCACACCGAAATGCCAACTGGCCTTGTTTAACCATAATCATTAATAAATAAATGACAATTTAATCTGCCGTATGGTCGCTGTCAGATCAGCAAGTTGAATGCCCACCAGACACACTAGAGGGCGCTTTACACATCACAAATGCCACTGAACAGGACTACACATCCCATAATCCTCAGCACCTCACACCTGATCTTCATGAGCACCACATTCACCAACCCAGACTCATTCTGATTATGTACCCCTGTATACATTTCTGGAGAGTGTCAAATACATTCCAGGAGCCATTTGTGCCTGCTGTTCTCACGCAAATCCACTAGAGGACACTGTCAACTGACTGATTTACTGACTGACCAACTGACCGATCCCCCCAACCTCCCCTTTCCCTAAACCCAACCAATAGTGTTTTCAAAAGCACTGATTTTTAATCATAACTTTCATTCATTCATTCATTTTCCTTCAGCTTATTTCCTTTATTCATCAGAGGTCACCACAGCGGAATGAACCGGCAACTATTTCAGCATATGTTTTACACAGCAGATGCCCTTACAGCCACAACCCAGTACTAGGAAACACCCATACACATTCATTCACGCACACACTCATACACTAATGCCACTACTGTGTGTTTCGAATAAGGGGGAAACCGGAGCACCCGGAGGAAACCCACGCCAACACGGGGAGAACATGCAAACTCCACACCGAAATGCCAACTGGCCCAGTCTGGACTCGAACCAGCGATCTTCTTGCGGTGAGACCACAGTGCTAACCACTGAGCCCCCGTGCCGCCCATATTGCAATTCAAAAGCACAAAATACAAAAGAAAATGCTCCTTTCAAAGCACTTCACGGGAGCTTGAACTCTTTCTGTCTTTCTTCAGCGCTCTCCATGAGTTTTCTTGTGTTCTGTAAGTCTGTATATGAGCGTCTGACAGACTCTGATCTGATGGATTTACCTGTCATCAGCACACAAGGACCCATTAAACAGCATTAAGGCGAGAGAGATGTGCGTTTCAGTTCTCTCTGCAGCTCCAGCATCTCGATCTGCGGCTCTTTAATTATTCTGTCTGCTGCTCCTCGGGGAGATGTGGCTGGTTAGCTGCTGTCACTGTGCATATAGAGCATTAGCGCTGCTGTGAGGTGTAGAGTAAAGGTTATCCAGGCTGTCCTTGGGGTCCCGGCGCTGAACTTCTGACGGATCGCAGCTAATGGCTCAATGAGCAGATCTGATGAAAACTGGACACTCGCTGGAGTCACAGCTTAATCAATGACCTTTCTCATCCCTCCACGCCACTGCAAGACAACTGAACAGCACTGTGACCATTCTTAACCCAAGTAATAGGACAAAAGTAACACACACACACACACACAAAAATCAGGAAAATATTCTGGGGTCTCTTTTATAAACCTCATGTATACATAAAGCAGCATTAAAACATGCTTGTGCCTTAATTTGTGACCTATAAAAACAAATTGACAGGAGAAAGCTGTAAGTAAACTTAAATACTTAAATATGGACTTATTTGAGCCACTTTCAATCCTCATTTAACCATAATCATTAATAAATAAATGACAATTTAATCTGCCGTATGGTCGCTGTCAGATCAGCAAGTTAAATGCCCACCAGACACACTAGAGGGCGCTTTACACATCACAAATGCCACTGAACAGGACTACACATCCCATAATCCTCAGCACCTCACACCTGATCTTCATGAGCACCACATTCACCAACCCAGACTCATTCTGATTATGTACCCCTGTATACATTTCTGGAGAGTGTCAAATACATTCCAGGAGGTACGCTTTTTTGCAGTTTGTGTTTTCGTGAATCCACCAGAGGCCGTTGTGTACGCTTTTTCAGATCTCAAATTTCTCTCGCAAGAGCCATTCGTGCCTGCTGTTCTCACACAAATCCACTAGAGGACGCTGTCAACTGACTGATTTACTGACTGACCAACCGACCGATCACCCCACCCTCCCCATTTTCTAAACACAACCAATAGTGTTTTCAAAAGCACCGATTGACACCCACCCTCTTCCCTAAACCAAACCGCAGTGTTTTATAAAGCAATCCAGAAAAAGAAAAGCTCCGTGATTTTTACCACATTTTCAGATTTCACCACATTCTCACCCTGTTATTTACTCGTTTCTTTTATTTTTTGGCTTCTGCTATTGTCTTACCTGCTTTCTGGAACTGTTCTTCGCCAGACTTGAATCATGTCGTCGTTGTCAGCTCTTCTCTGCATCTCAAGTCCACAGATGTCCATGGCGAGCCCCTGAACAAACTGGTAACAGCCAGAACGCCATCCATACGGAGGTAAGCAGTCAGCTGGTAAGCGTGAAAAGGAACTAGGCATGGGATGAGAACCGGTTTTAAAGTTTACTGCTGTTTGAAAAAAAAGCCAAGGTTTTAAAACCAAAAAAAAATCTGTTATGCCATTTCTAAGGTATATGTAAAGGTTGTAAAGAAATCTGTGTTTTAAACTCATGGACCTAGCAGAAGTCAATGATTTATATTAATTATTTAGCTTGGTTTCTGTTCCAAAATATTATAAATGTGAATCATAAATTGAAAAATGTCAGGTGAAATACTGTATATTGTGTTCAATGGGGAGAAATGTGTTGTTGTTTTTTACTAAGATGTTTAAAAAGAACTTAGAGCTGTAATCACAATACCTTCATACCATGAAACCGTGATATTTCTATCCAAGGTTATCATACCGTCACACACTTACAGCGGCCCATGCCTAAAAGGAACGGCATCATACCGCCCCCGCAGCCATAAAGACGAAATGTAGCCATTTGTACCTCTGGCTACATAATTCACGATCTCCAGAAATGTATACAGGGGTACATTTTCAAAATGAGCCTGTGTTGACATTCACACACACTCTCTGCTGAGTCCTGTCTCACTGTAAAGTGCACAATTCCTAGTGTTTACTCCTTACTGTTCTTGCCGGTCATGTTTTGATTTTTGGATTGTTACTGTTGGATTTTTGAGTGTTTGCTGCCTACCCTGACCTTTGTCTGTATTTTGCATCACGTTTGTGGATTACTCCTTGGTGCTACTGTTTTGCTCCTGATGTTGGTCCTTCCTGTATGACCATCCCTAGTAATAAGGCTGTGCTTGAAACTTTTACACACCACTCATTACAGTCACTCATACACTTTCAGAAAAAAAGGTACACGGTGGTACAAATAATGCTCCTTAAGCAACAGTTTTGTACCTTTGTAAAAGTTATACCTTGTATAGTACAGAAAAGATGTCTTATGATACTGTTTTGTACCTTTTATGGTGCAATTGAAATGAAGGTGCACAGTTGTTCTAATAAATGTGTAGAAGTGTTGGACAATGCCTTCTTTATTACAATATCTCTGAAAATAAACATTTCTGGAAAGGCAAAAGGATTTTATGAATAATTTCCATATTAAAACATGAATCATCATTTAAAGAAACTCAGAAACATTCATTATTAAGTTCTATAATACAAAACAACTGGTAAAACAAAACTATAGGTATTGTAAACTAAACATTTAAGGCATTATTAATAAACAGTTTAGTAAGCATTTTCTGATTAATACCCTTTCATTATTGATATCCACACCTTTTGGCATTTGCTTTCCACTACACACGTGAGCTGTCAGAAGTCCTGCATATGCAAAGTGTTCATGCAGACATTTTCTATTGTTAAACTAATCAGACGTTGTGCTTATCTCATTACAATACTTTTGCATAACTCCATTTCTGATGTAAAATTAAATAAATTAAATGAACATTTGAGTGATTACAAAGGTATTGTGTGAAAATTGGAGAAAAATAAGGTTTTATATTGTAGATGGGAGAATGTGTTTCTGTAACTTTTTGTGAAAAGTGTGAAATGTTTAGCAAAAAATAGATCGAAAAAATAGAAAGTATTTTTTATTCTGTGTTGTAAATGTTAAAGGTGCATTTACACAAAAGAAACTTTTTAAAAACATTGTTTATAAATGTATTTGATCTTTTATATTTACTGAAAATAAACTTGACTTGACTTGAATAAAGCAAAATGCCTTTCAATAGTTCTCGAAGGAACACATTTGACACTGTTATGGTATAAAGTGTCTTGTCACTGTAGTGGTACCTTCATGGATCAGATTTGTACCTTTGATGAAGCTACACTATTCTATCTGCAGGTTTTAAAAACCAAAGAGACATTTTGGTTTTCTCATGGTACAAATCCTGTCCTTAAAGGTACAAACTGCAACGGTACAAATGTGTTTCTTTGTCTTAAGGTACAATTCTGTCCCATAAAAAGGTGCTGCCCCAGTGACAAGGGTTTGTACCTTCTTTGGTACAACATTGTACCATTCTTTTCTGAGAGTGTAGGAAGATTTCAAATGCAAAGTTTTAAAATCATAACCCTAATCTTTTTATGATAAAATGTTCACACTGATATATTAATAACATGATTTCTGTACTTAAAATAAATTGCTAACTGCACTCAAATATTGTTTTAGTTATAAATATATTGATTTTATCTATATTTATCATTTTGTTTATATTGATGTTTTAAAATAGCAACAAAACTATTATTATTATTATTATTATTATTATTATTATTATTATTATTATTATTATTATTATTATTATTATTATTATTATTATACTGTTGTTGTTTAAAAAACAGCACACATTTTAATATAAGTGAGGGAAATGAAAGCATTATTAAAAGAATTACACATTTATCATTTTGAGGTTTGAAAACCTCTTCTTGCCTTTGACCCACATGCAGATTCAGAGTTTGATTCATGCATGCATTCATAATCATTCAGTTGATGATGAAACAATGCATTTATTCATGAAAAGATGAATTATGCACTGATGCAATTCATACACAAACATTCTCCACTAAATTATTAAATATAGTTTCACAAACAAAACTATTTCCTTCAAAAAAAAAAAGTTAATAAGTGAAAGCCATTGCATTTGTGTGATATCCTTTTCTACAATAGCTCAAGATGTTAAAATTAAGGAGTAATGTATATTTTAGAAAGAACATTGCCAACATCAGTGTGTCTGTATGTCTGTCTGTCTATTTATTTGTTTGTTTGCTTGTTTATTTGTCTGCCACAACCGCTGTAACACAACACATTAATGTCGTTTTGATACTGAATGATTTAGTGTTTTTGAGTAACACGGTTGAGTCAATAATTCAACGCCTCATTCATTAAGGCAGTCGCTTGTTTTGTTACTGAATAAATCAGCATTATTAGCAAATTACCAACACATAAAGACATCATTTACCACCTGCTGGCTATCACCTGAATGAATAAATAAATAAATAAACAAAATAAATAAATAAATAAATAAATAAATAAATAATTACAAAATAAAATAAATTAAAACAAATAAATAAATAAAACAAAATAATTAATAAAAATAAATAAATGCAATTTTAAAAAAACGAAATAAAAATAAAAACAGAATAAATAAATAAATAAATAAATAAATAAATAAATAAATAAATAAATAAATAAATAAATAAATAAATAAAAATAAATAAATAAATAAATAAATAAAACAAAAAAATTAAATAAATAAAACAAAAAAATTTATAAATAAACATTTTAAAGTAAAATAAAATAAAACTTTAAATAAAATTTTTAAAATAAATAAACAAACAAACAAATAAATAAATGATCAAAATAAATAAAATTAAAAATACAATAAAACAAAAATAAATAAATAAATAAATAAATAAATTAAATCCAATAAAAAAATCAAACGAAAAAATTTAATAAATTTAAAAAATTAACAAATAAACATTTTAAAGTAAAATAAAATAAAACTTAAAATAAAATAAAAAATTTTAAAATAAATAAACAAACAAACAAATAAATAAATAAATGAACAAAATAAATCAAACTCAAAATTCAATAAAACAAAAATAAATAAATAAATGGCAACACTAATTCAAGTACTTATTCTCACTATTAACTATTATTAGTATTGTTATTAAATAGTAGTAGTATAAGATATTTGCTGCTCATTATTACTTATTAGTGTGCAAGACATAAAGACATATTCTGCATTAATTTATTTTACAATCCTAATCCTACCCAAAACCTAAACTCAGCTATTATCTTAATATTAATAAGCAGGGAATTGTGAGTTTATTGATCTAAAAGTCATAGTTCATGTTTTGTTAATAATGAGAACTGCACCTAAAAATGTCTAACCAAATATATGTTTTCTAAATGCAAATTGACCTATTAAATACAATAATGTTCAGTTTGTTGCACACTGTAATTGTTTTGCTTGAGCTGTGAGTATTATTTATTTATTTATTTATTCATTCATTCATTCATTCATTCATTCATTTATTTGTTTATTTATTTATTTATTTTTACTGACCCTCACAGGACAATGGATTCAGCTAAATATCTTCTTCACTGATTTTCTGAAAGTGAAAGCCGTCTGAATGGCCTGAGGGTGAGTAAATGAACAGGGCGTTTAAATTTTTGCATGAACTATCCTTTAACAGTATAACAAATGATCAAAACAATAGCGGAGTGCGCCATTACACAGAGTGCATTTCTAATCCTCGTAGTAAAACAGAAATCAGATTATCAAGTGCATGTGATAATGTTTATGAACCACTCTCCCCCTCTGTTTATAATGGATTAATAATAATCATAAGAAAGAGCTTGAGCAATGCCAGGACGGATGAATTCCCCAGATGGCATTGATGGGGGTTCGTTTTTAACAGGCCTCCACAATTGCATCTCTGCTTTTAATGCTCCTGTAAATCAAAACCTTTAAATCCGCCCGGCAGGCAGGATAAAGAGAAGACGAGACACAGTAAAACATTCTCATAATGTCATCTGCCAAAACTTATTCCCCAGCCGCGTAATTACCTCAATGTTTTTTTTTCTTTTATTATTATTATTATTAATATTATTATAGCCTGGCCTGTATTTAAATGAGAAAACGCCAGGAAAGCAGATCATTAGCATCCTCTAATTACCCACTGATACATACATTAAATAAACAAATATGACAAGCAGTGTTCTCACCTTCCCTTCTGCTGTTTGGAGGAATGTGAATAGCCAGCGTATTCAACATTAATCTTTCACTTTACAGTCATGACTATACTGTAAGTGTTCTCGTTAAATATCAAAATGAATAAATATGTTAAGGTCTCGCTAGATTTGTTTACTTTGGTGGCTTTCCATAGCATTCACTGTACATGAAAATACTGTATGATAAGGTTTTAGTTTGTTGGTCGGTTTGTTGATTTTATTTGTTTGCATGTTTGTTTGTTTGTTTGTTTGTTTTATTTGTTAGTTTATATTTGAGACTGATGTTTTGTAAATTGATGCAAACAAATGTGATGTTATAAGCTATATAAGCCATTCAATTTGTACATTTATGGTATTAAAAAGTGATTTCTCTTTCTCTGTTTAATTATATTTAAATGACCATTTTAACCCAAATGTTGGGTTTGTCCTTAATTGTCCCAAAATGTTCTAATGTACTTCAGTACTTCAGTTAATCAGTTGTAGGAATTCTACAGTTGCTAAGGTAACACAACAACTATAGTGTTTGATCTGTTGTAGTGATTCTACAGTTGCTAAGGTAACAACAACTATAGTAATTAATGTGTTGTAGTGATTCTACAGTTGCTATGGTAACAACAACTATAGTTTTTGATCTGTTGTGGTAATTCTACAGTTGCTATGGTAACTCAACAACTATAGTGTTTGATCTGTTGTAGTGATTCTACAGTTGCTATGGTAACAACAACAATAGTAATTGATCTGGTGTGGTAATTCTACTGTTGCTGGGCAACACAACAACTACAGTAATTGATATGTTGTAGTAATTCAATAGTTACTATGGTAACAACTACAGTGTTTGATCTGCTGTTGTAATTCTATAGTTGCTATGGTAACTCAACAACTATAGTAATTGTTCTGTTGTAACCATTCTACAGTTGCTATGGTAACACAACAGCTATAGTAATTGATTTGTTGTAGCGATTCTGCAGTTGCTGTGGTAACAATATCTATAGTAATTGATGTATTGTAGCAAATCTACAGTCACTATGGTAACACAACAACTATAGTAATTGATCTGTTGTGGTGATTTTATAGTTGCTATGGTAACTCAACAACTACAGTAATTGATCTGCCATGGTGATTCTACAGTTGCTACGGGAACACAAGAACTGTAGTAATTGATCTGTTGAGGTGATTCTATAGTTTCCATGGTCACACAACAACTACAGTCATTGATCTGTTGTGGTGATTCTACAGTTGCTATGGTAACACAACAAGTAAAATAATGGATCTGTTGTCATAATTCTACAGTTGCTTTGGTAACACAACAACGGTAGTAATTGATTTGTTTTAGTAGTTCTATAGTCGCTATGGTAACACAATTACCATAATTAATTATATAATTATTATATAATTATATAAACAAATGACCCAATACTGTAGTTTTCTACAACTATAAGTTATACTATAATACACCACAGTACTTACTGCTGTAAAAATTAAATTACACAACAGTGTCTATGATCAGTTAATACAGTACGCTGTATAGCATTCATTAACAGAAATGTGTGTACACAATATAATATAAAGCATAACAGAATTGACTAAAAACACAGTAGCATGTATTATGAACTACTATAGTACTTATAGTAATGTGGGTGGTGTAGAGAATTTGTTTTAAGTGCACTAAAGTGTGTGTTTGCTTTGCTGTGGGGCAAATCGAATCATCTTTAGAGCATAAAACTGGTGTGTTTTACTTCAGCGTGTGCTTTTCAGCCGGATCCTGTTCTCCGTGTGAGGTCTGCATGCATACAGAAGATTAGACTAAACGCTGGTACTATCTGCTGCTCCTAATGTACTCCATGAAATGTTAGATTCATCCGTATCTCACTGGAGGTTCTGCCAATAACACTTCTAGCAGGCGTGTTTGTGGCTCAGCTGAGATCCAGAAGGATGTTCTGTGTTGCTAAATGAATGTGCTTTGCTGACCCCATCCGTTTTCTGCCAGAGCGCTGGACCTGAGCCTGCCGTATGTGCTTACAATGAAATCCAAACCATTCATCAAGGTGGCTCCGTGGCTTTCTCAAGGTTGATCAAGCTCTGCGTGGAGTCACAGAAGCTGTAACCTTGGTTTAGGTTCATTAGACTGGGAATATTAAAGATGAAGCAGAACGAGGGGAGACTCGCCTTAAAATTACACTATTAGCACTCTTTACTCTTTACTGACCTTTACTGCAATCACACACAAATATATATGGAATATAATTAAAGATATAAGGAGAAATATTGTACAATACAACTATATAATATACTCCCACTGGTGGTGGATGGGGCTTCACGGTGGCACAGTGAGTAGCACAAGCACCTCACAGCAGGAAAGTCGCTGGTTTGAGCCTCAGCTGGGTCAGTTGGCGTTTCGGTGTGGAGTTTACACATTCACCCCGTTCGTGTGGGTTTTCTCCGGGTGCTCCGGTTTCCCCCACAAGTCCAAACACATGTGGTTCAGGTGAATTGGGTAAGCTAAAGTGTCTGTAGTGTGTGTGTGTGTGTGTGTGTGTGTGTGTATGGATGTTTCCCAGTGATGGGTTGCAGCTGGAATGAGCCTGGGTTGTAAATATCGTATACGTTTTTCAATTTTATTGACTACCTACCAAGCCCTAAACGGCTTAGCTCCCCAGTATTTGAGGGAGCTCCTGGTGTATTATGGTGGTCATGGAGGAGTGGAGAGCATGAGACTGATTCCTGTTACGTCCAGCTTCTCCAGCGCCTAGACTGCAGCTCTGCACAAGACGTTTGGCCATAGGAGAAATGGTCGTGCCCAACTGAGCCTGGTTTCTCTGGGGTTTTTTTTTCCTTCACTTTGGTCAATTGGTGAAGTTTGTTCCTCCGCTGTCGCCACTGGCTTGCATAGTTCAGGACTTGCAGAGCTGCGCGTCAATGGATTTGCTCTTCAGTGTTTGGACTCTCAGTAGTGAAAATTAAACCACACTGAACTAAACTGAACTTATTATTTACTATAATCTTCTATGTTAAGCTACTTTGACAAAATCTACATTGTAAAAGCGCTAGAGAAATTAAGATGAATTTAATTGAATAATGAACAATCAAAACATCTCATAAATTGTTGTTTATAATGGATAATAGTTCTTTGGATTATTAAAATGCTGCCTAGAGAAATAGTTTCCTTCAAAAAAGCTTCTTTAGGGAACTTTGTTAGCTGTTCTTCCATGGCAGCAGTGCAAAACGCTGCATTTAAGAGTGTATTCAGTAGTTAAATGTGATTTGTAGGCTTGTGAAGATTACAAGTCCTGATCCACAGACAGAAATACACACTCAGCACAATATATTGACCCCTACGGACTGCTCGTCCTCCAGGAAACACCCACGAGTCTGTGTGTGTGTGTATGTGTGTGTGTCCACATGCTGATCTAACATCAAATTCATGCTCTGCTTTACGACTACATGGTGCTCGTACTGCTAAAATCTCAGCCGGCCACACACCAGCAGGCATTCCCACCATCAGTCAAGCCCAGATCGATGACCTCGGGCTGGCCTGTGGGAGAGAGAGTGAACCCCGTCCTGATGGAGGTCAGCGGATGGAGGCCTGGATCTGATAATCAGCAGGGCTGTTCACGCCGGTCAGGAACACGATAAAAGGTCGATCGAATGTAGAACATAGCACATTAATAATCTCCAACACAGACAGCTGGCTGTTAAAGTCATAGCTCACCCTAAAATGAACATTTGCTGGGTAACACTTCAGTTTAAAGACCAATGCTAACTATTAACTACACCGAAAAAATATGATTCATTGGATTTACTCATTTATTTTAAGGTAAGTGGTTGCAAACAATTCAACCCAGGCTCATTATTGATACGCACCCACATTTTTGGAGAGCGCCAAATATGTCTCAGGAGCTTTTTTTTTTCCAGTTTTTGCTTTCACGAATGCACTAGAGGCCACTCTGTACGCTTTATCAGTTCTCAAATTTCTCTCGCAAGTGCTATTTGAGCCTGCTGTTCTCATGTAAATCCACCAGAGGCCACTGTCGACTGACTGATTTACTGACTAATCAACCTAAAACCCCACCCACCCCCTTAGCTAAACCCAACCGATGGTGTTTTCAAAAGCAATTCAGAAAAAGAAAACCCCTCGCTGGGTTTGTACCACGTTTTCAGATTTTACCTCATTCTCACCCTGTTATGTATTATGTTTACTATTTGGCTCTTGTTTGACCTGTTTTCTGGAACCATTCTTTGCCAGACTCGAACCCCCATCATTGCGGTCAGCTCTTCTCTGCATCTTAAGACCACCAGCGTACGCGGCCAGCCACTGGTAACAGTAGGAAAGCCATACGGAGGTATGTGGTCAGCTGGTAGCTGAACAAAGGAATAGGACACGGCATCATACTGCACAGTAGCATTCATTTAGAACATGAAATGCAGCCATACATACCTCTGGCTAGATAATTCACGATCTCCAGAAATCTATATAGGGCTACGTTTTCAGACTGAGCCTATATGTTGAAATTATTTCTATGGGCTGAATTTAAACAAACACATTAAATAGTAGTGTTCACTGTAATTTAAATTTGCTTAAAATCAGACCCTATCAATTGTTTGCAACCACCATTGCAAATCCAATGAATATTTATTTCAGTGTAGGGCCCACACAGAAAACCCACGCAGAAATCCACAGCACTCAAAAATAATGACTGCTTGTTTAAGCTACTTAATTAAAATGAGTTCAATTCTTAAGGTTTTTTGGGACGACTTAATTGTTTTAGTGAATGAAAACCCTACTGAAAAAAACAGCTTAAACCAGCTTAGGCTGGATGGCTGGTTTTAGCTGGTTGGCCAGCCTGGTTTTAGAGGGGTTTTGGCCATTTCCAGGCTGGTTTCCAGCCTGGTCTAAGCTGGTCAGGCTGGAAAATGACCAGCCAAAACCAGCTATGTCCACCTTAAACCAGGCTGGTCAAGCTGGTTTTAGTTGGATTTAGCTGGATTTTAGCTGGATTTAGCTGGTCATCACCAGCTAAGACCAGGCTGGAAATGGCCAAAACCCCTCTAAAACCAGGATGGTCAACCAGCTAAAACCAGCCAACCAGCCTAGGCTGGTTTAAGCTGGATTTTTCAGCAGGGAAGAAAAGAAAAAAGAAATAAATAATAAAATAAAATAAAAAAACACTTATAAAGGCGTTTCTTTTGACCTTACAGTTGAAGTCAGAATTATTTGTCCCCCTTTGATTTATTTTGAAAAAATTAGTTTTCGTTTTTAATTATTTCCCAAATGATGTTTAACAGAGCAAGGAAATGTTCACAGTATGTCTGATAATATTTTTTCTTCTGGAGAAAGTCTTATTTCTTTATTTCGGCTGGAATAAAAGCAGTTTTTTTTTCACATACACTCTGCACTCTGACTACCTCAAAACTGTTGATAAGCCGTGCTGGGCGTTTCTCTCTGTCTTGCGCTAAACGCAGTCGACCAATCACATCGGACCAATCAACCCAGATTAGCTTTACGCTAAGGAGGGGTTTGGGAACAAATGAATCACTGAACAGATCATATGAGAGTCGTAGGGATAATTAGGTAAAAATAAATGCATATTATAAGTGTTTTTTGACCTTGTTTGCAGATCAGCCTGTTGTTGGAGACCCCCAAAACCAAAATATGACCTTTTTAATGCATAATAGGGGCTCTTTAACAATGAAGCTCGCCCTGTCATGAGCCACTGAAACTGAAAAGTGACGAATCTTTAACCAGCAAAATCCCAGTGATTATAACGTGTATTTGCCCTGACACGGGTGTTCGTAGACTCATTCCAGACGTCATTGGCAAAATTCACCTCATAAATCAGATACTTAAGAGAAGGACAGATTTTCCTCAAGGGCGACGCACACAGCCACACTGTCAGAATCAATCTTTGCTAATGACGTGGCGTCTGAAACGTGGCTTTTAGGACTCACTGATAAACGCTTTAAACACGAACAAGAGAACTTTATTCTACTGAGTCTGAAGTTTCCTGAAGAGCTCATGAGACATGAGATGCCTCGTAAAGAAATGACATGTATGACAATACAGCATACTGTAAAGCCCTCCCTATAACTGTGTATCAGTATGGTGTGTTTTTATTTTACTGCAGACTGCATTTTAGATAGTCTTTGTTCCTGCCTTCATTCATTCATTCATTCATTTTCTTTTCGGCTTAGTCCCTTTAATAATCTGGGCTCCTCACAGAGGAATCAACTGTCAACTTATCCAGCACATGTTTTACGCAGCGGATGCCCTTCCAGCTGCAACCCATCACTGGGAAACATCCATACACACACACACATACACAACGGACAATTTAGTTCACCAATTCCCCTATAGCACATGTGTTTGGACTCCTGGGGGAAACCGGAACACCCGGAGGAAACCCACGTGGACATGGGGAGAACATGCAAACTCCACACAGAAACACCAACTGACCCAGTCGGGGCTCAAACCAGCAATCTTCTTGCTGTGAGGCGATTGTGCTACCCACTGCACCACCGTGCTGCCTATTCCTTCCTTTAGATGTCTCAAAAATTATTTTGTGTATTTTAATCATTTTATTTCATCATGGGCTCATTCTGAAAACTATAAACATTTCTGGAGGTCATGAAATATGTAGCTAGAGGAATGTATGGCTTACCTCCGTGTGGATGGCTTTCCCACTATTACCAGTTTGTCCAAAAATAAAAAGCAAAAAATGAAGTAAATAAAATAGAATCTAATAATGTAATAAAAATCAGGTGAGGGCTTTTCTTTTTCTGGATTGCTTTTGAAAACACTACTGGTTGGGTTTAGGGAAGGAGGAGGGTCTGTCAGTCGACAGCGTGAGAACAGCAAGTGCGAATGGCACTCGCGAGAGAAATTTGAGATCTGAAAAAGCATACACAGCAGCTGATGGAGGATTCGTGGAAACAAAAACAGCAAAAAAAAATGTAGCTCCTGGGACATATTTGGCGCTCTCCAGAAACGTATATAGGGGCACATAATAAGAACGAGCCTGGGTCCAGAGTGTCACGATCACCAGCGATCATACTCCCAAGATCGCTGGATCTCACACGCATTCATATGGACTACATATTCAGTGATGCCACACACACACACACCTGCTCCAAGTCTCCACTGATTAGACTCCCACAGCTTATTACACACACTACTTTAACAGCACACACACTCACTTCCTTGCCGAGTCTTGTTTTCTGTAAAGTGACAATACAACGTGTTTCTCCTAGTCTTGTTTTGCCATGTTTTGACCTTAGCCTAGTTTGTCTTTTTGTCCCTGTCTGCCGCCTGCCTTCCGACCTCTCGTCTGTTATAGTGACTACGATTCTGGATTGCCTTTATACATCTGTTTACACCTGTGTTGACCTTTGCTAGCCTGACTTTGAATAAACCTGCACGTGGAGCCAAACCTCAGTTTTCTATGTCACTCCCCGTGTTACACAAAGTTTCCTGCCAAAGGAAGTGACCATGACACACACGTGTTGTTAAAAAACGTATCACGATCAATTGCATCCAAAATAAAAGCTTGTATTTACATAGGTTACATATGTATACTGTGCATATTTATTTTATATATACACATACATACATGTATATATTTGAGAAAATGTTTATGCAAATACAAACTTTTATTTTCCATTAATTGTTTGACTACTTATATCTATATATTTATATAAACAGTTGAAGTCAAAATTAATCGCCCTCCTGTGATGTTTTTAAAATATTTCCCAAATGATGTTTAACAGATTTTTCACAGTATTTCCTATAATATTTTTTCTATCAATATTATTAGCCCCCTTAAGCAATATTAGTTTTGGATTGTCTACAAAACAAACCACTGTTATACAATGACTTGCCTAATTACACTAACTTTACCCTAATTAACCTAGTTAAGCCTTTAAATGTCACTTTAAGCTGAATACTAGTGTCTTGAAGAATATCTAGTCGTGTGGTTTATTTATAAACTAATTTGGAGAGGATCACGTGCTTATGATCAACACGGCTGGCTCCTCAGCTCCGTAATCTGACCCATTAGATGATTACGGATGCATTATAAATAACCAGAGTTTTTCACTCCAGTTATCTTCTCCTTGAAGGTTCCCCCCCCTTCCTCCCCTACTTCCTCCCTCTTTTTCCGATAGGGCGACACGGTGGCCCAGTGGCTAGCACTGTTGCCTCACAGCAAGAACACCGCTGGTCCAACCTCCTATCAGGCTGGTTGGTGTTTCTGTGCAGAGTTTACATGTTCTCACCGTGTTTGCGTGGGTTTCCCCCGGGTCCCCCGGTTTCCTCCCACCGCCCAAAAACATAAACCATAGCCAATCGACTAAACCAAATTATCACCGAAAACAACACTAGTTTACACTTCTCACGCGGCGACAAGCAGGGGAGTCCTCGAGACCTACCTGAGCTCAAACTCCGCTCTCGCCCTTCTAACGGGAGGGAGCCCCGGGCTCGAGGATATTACGAGCTCAGGCCTCACTCCCGGGACAGCATGCCAATTACGCTTTATTGATTATCAGCTAAGTGTGAACTCTTGAATAATATTATGTGCTGTCATCATGGCAGAGAGAAAAGAAACTCGTTATTAGAAATGAGTTATTAAAACTATTATGCTTAACAGAAATTGCAGAAAAAAAAATATGTACAGAGGGGCTAATAATTATGACTTCAACTATATATATATATATATATATATATATAGCACATTAGCAATAAGAACATTTCTGCACATGGTCCGGATGCAGGAGTCTCTGAGTGGTGAGATAAGCGTTTAATTAAAGCCTGTTCTGATCTGAATCCACCCCCACCAGCAAAAGCAGAACCAGCAGGTGTTTCCTCCTCCTTCAGAGCATGTTTTTGCACTCCAGAATCAAGAAAACGTCCATCGCCACCATCTGCAGCTCTGATCCACAATACCGCAAGATTGCCAGCGAGATCAGCTCCTTTATTCACACCGGCGTGACAACAGCAATCAAACCGACTCGTCACTTCAATCCAAATATAAGGCAATTTGTTGGTAGGCTGATCAGCTGGACTGGTGGTTTGTATCCTGCCAAAAAAACAAAGCTTATAATGAACTCTGAGTGTCATAATGTCACGGTTGATTGCTGTTGATGCCACACACCCTTCAGGATAAATGACAGAAACATGGCTGTACTATGAGAAGGACTTGATGAGGGGTTTCACAGTCCCGCAGCACACATTAGATGGAGAAACTGCCAACAGAATGAACTCTTGCTTCTGTTTTCTTTATGCCCTTGTAGAAAGTAAACCACACTGTGAAAAATGAGCTGATTGTAGAAGCTAATAAATGGATCCAGCAGTTGCGTTCATTTGCATAATTACTTTAAGAACTGGCAAATGATCAAACAATGCAGCCTTATTAATTATTCCTATATGAGTATTATTATAGAATTGTTCATTAGTCATGTTCCAGAGCATGCTGAGAGGAATGGCAATGGGCTGAGTTTGAATACATTCATACTATATAACAGAGAGAAATGTGCACATGTGTACTTATAGTAGACAATATATCCTATATCTACAGCCAATAAAAGAGCAGGATACAGGGCTAGAGAAAGTTTAGGGGGAGGAGTTATAAACTTACAGTAAATGAGAGAGCAGAAAACATAAATGGAACGTTTAGGGGGAGGAGTCACAGATCTACAGCCAATGAGAGAGCAGAATACATGGCAAGGGAATCTTTAGGGGGAGGAGACATAGATCTACAGGGCAAGAGAAAGTTCAGAGGGAGGAGTAATAAATTTACAGCCAATGAGAGAGCATAATGAAACTAAATGGAAAGTTTAGGGGGAGGAGTCATAGACCTACAGCCAATGAGAGAGCAGAATATATGGCAAGGGAATCTTTAGGGAGAGGAGTCAGCAGGATAGAGGGCTAGGGAAGGTTATAAGGGAGGAGTCATAGATATATAGCGAATAAGAGAGCAGGATACAGGCGAGGGAAAGTTCAGGGGGAGGGGTCATACATCTCCAGCCAATAAGTCAGCAGGAATCAAAGCTAGGAAAAGTTCAGGGGGAGGAGTTATAAACTTAAAGTCAATGAAAGAGTAGAGTACAAGAAATGGAAAGTGTAGGGGGAGGTGTCATAGATCTACAGCCAATGAGAAAGTGAGATAAAAGGGAAACTAATAGTTTGGGACGACTTGGGAGGAGTCATAGATCTACAGCTAATAAGAGGGCAGGATATAGTGCTAGGGAAAGTTGAAGGGGAGGAGTTATAAACTTACAGCCAATGATAGAGCAGAATACAAGACAATGTAAAATCTAGGGGGAGGAGTCATAGACCTACAGCCAATAAAAATACAGGATAAAGGTCAAGGGACAGTGCAGGGGAGGAGTCATAGACCTACAGCCAATAAAAATACAGTATAAAGGTCAAGGGACAGTGCAGGGGAGGAGTCATAGATCTACAGACAATAAGAAAGCAGAATACAGGGCAGGGGAAAGTTAAGGGGGATGGGCCATAGACCTACAGCCATTAAGACAGTGGGATAAAAGGGAAACTAATAGTTTGGGAGGAGGAGTCATAGACCTACAGCCAATGAGAGAGGAGGATACAGGACAAAGGAATCTTTAGGGGGAGGAGTCATAGACCTACACCCAAAAAGAGAGTAGAATACACGGCAAGGAAATCTTTAGGAGGAGGAGTCATAGATCTACAGCCAATAAAAGAGCATTATATAGGGCTACAGAAAGTTCAGGGGGAGGAGTCATAAACTTACAGCCAATGACAGAACAGAATTCAAGACAATGTAAAATGTAGGAGGAGGAGTCATAGACCTACAGCCAATAAGATAACACCATAAAGGTCAAGGGACAGTTCAGGGGGAGGAGTCATAGATCTATAGCCAATAAGACAACAGGATAAAGGTCAAGGGACTGTTCAGGGGGAGGAGTCATAGATCTACAGCCAATTAGAAAGCAGAATGCAGGGCAGGGGAAGTTAAGAGGGAGGAGTCCTAGACCTACAGCCAATGAGAAGGTGAGATTCAGGGAAAGAGATTATTGAGGAGGTGGAGTCATAGACCTACAGCCAATGAGAAAGCAGGATACAGGGCAAATGAATCTTTAGGGGGTGGAGTCATAGACCTAGAGCCAATAAGACAGTAGAATACATGGCAAGGGAATCTTTAGGGGGAGGAGTCATAGATCTACAACCTACATCCTAGGGGGTGGAGTTATAGACTTACAGCCAGTGATAAAGTCATATACAGAGAAAGGGAATGTCAACAGGGAGGAGTCATAGACCTACAGCCAAAGAGAGAGTGAGATACAATGAAACAAATAGTTCAGGAGGAGGAGTCATAGACCTACAGCCAATGAGAATATGAAGTACAGGGCTAAGGAACGTTTAGAGGGAGGAGTTATAGACCTGTAGCCAATGAGAGAGCAAAATTTGGCAGAGGAACGTTTGAGGCAAGAGTTGACAGAACTGATCACTTTTCATATGTTTCTGGCTGTGAACGAGTATTTGCAGCCGAGCAGAGATGTGGGTGGTCATGCAGAAACCCGACAACTTGTTCAGTGTGTTCCCTGCAGTATAAGAAGCGTATTGTGAGTCCAGGCTGAAATATAGATGGTCAGTTGGCCTGTGGTCTCCTGAAATGCTCTAATGTTGGTGTGTTGTCAGTGTTCAGGAGGAACAGCTGAATGTGCGAGCTCCATGTATTAAAATAGCCTGTAATTGGATTCTGAAATGCAGAGTATGAACATGAATAGTATTAATTGGAAATCTTTCCCCAGTCTGTGGTGGAGCTGGTTTTCTAAACATGGATCATACTGCTCAGGTTCAAGGTACGAGGTGAAAATCTCATGCTT
Organism: Danio aesculapii; assembly: GCF_903798145.1. NCBI lineage: Eukaryota > Metazoa > Chordata > Actinopteri > Cypriniformes > Danionidae > Danio > Danio aesculapii. Next base: position 22,213,141 of record NC_079452.1, read on the forward strand.
TTTTGATTTGATGCTGGCAGATGACTGAAATCCTGCATGTGCAAGAACAGACACACACTGAAAAAAAAGATTCACTGGATTTTTTGGGACAATTTTTTAAGATAAGTGCTTACAAGCAATTGATATGTATGGTTCAACATCGTTTGGGAAATATTTATGAAATAAAAAAAATTCACAAGAGAGTGAATAATTCTGACTTCAAGTGTAAATTGTTTGCAACCACTTACCTTTAAAGAAATGAGTAAATCCAATAAATCATTTTTTTTCAGCGCACGCAAAGTCAGTCAAGTGCTTAATATCATCTGAGAAAGAGAGTAAATGAACACATAGTGAGAATCTTCTTCCTGTCATTCTGGCAGATGTGCACATCTTCACTGCTAGCCAAATTCAGCTGAGGACATGTTTAGGCTCGGCTCCAAATGCCTTCACACCGAACAGCAGATAATCCTTTTTTTCCAAATGTCGAAATGACTATAAGATGACTTCCTGCCTCCCAGCAGTCACCTGTCTCACCACACACATCATATCCTAATAACAGAATAATGGTGTTTATCTAGAAAAATAAAAAAGCAGCATATACTGAACTATTGCAAAGCCTCTTTTAAGATAAGCCAGTTCACTTGGCGGTCAAAGTACAACTCCTGTTGGAGAAAATACCTCTTTGCAAACTAGTGAAGATGAAATTTCACATATATATATATATATATATATATATATATATATATATATATATATATATATATATATATATATATATATATACACATATATATGTACACATTATATTCTTAAACTAAATGAAAGTTATTAATATTTTCTTGACATCTCACTAGAATAAAAAATATTCTGACATTAAAAAAGAACATTTTATTTCAAACAAAATATTTTGTTGCTGTCCAAGTAAATCCTGCAACATTTTTTCAATGTATTTTAATTCACTATAATCTGATGAATTTTGAAATAAATAAGCTAATCCCATTTAGAAATCTGAAATATATGCAAATTACATATGCAAATTACATAGAGCACATGCAAGTTCATGTTCAGATTTCACATATATAAAACTACAGCATTGGGTGATTTGTTTATATTACTATAGACAATGAGTTACCATAGCAAATAGACTCACCACAACATCAATTACTATAGTTGTTTAGTTACCATAGTAACTATAGTATCACCGCAACATTAATCACTGTAGCTGTAGAGTTACCCTAGCAACTACAGAATCACCACAGGAGATTACTATAGTTGTTGGTTAACCATAGAAACCATAAAATCACCACAACAGATCACTTACTATCGTTGTGTTACCATAGCAACTGCAGAATCACCACAACAAATCAATTACTATGGTTGTTGGGTTACCATAGCAACTGTAGAATCACCGCAATAGATCAATTACTATAGTTGTTTGGTTGCCATTGTAACTATAGTATCACCACAACAGATCAATTACTGTAGATGTTGAGTTACCATAGCAACTATAGAAACACCACAACAGATCAATTACTATAGTTGTTGTTTTACCATAGTAACTATAGAATCACCACAACAGATCAATTCCTGTAGTTGTTGAGTTACCATAGCAACTGTAGAAACGCCACAACAGATCAATCACTATGGTTGTTGGGATACCATAGTAACTGTAGAATCACCACAACAGATCAATTACAATAGTTGTTGAGTTACTATAGCAACTATAGAATCCCCACAACAGCTCAATTACTATAGTTGTTGTGTGACCATAGCAACTATACAGATCAATTACTATAGTTGTTGTGTTACCATAGCAACTATAAATCACCACAACAGATCAATTACTATAGTTATTGAGTTACCATAGCAACTATAGATTCACCACAACGGATCAATTACTATAGTTGTTGAGTTACCACAGCAACTGTAGAATCGCCACAACAGATCAATTACTATGGTTGTTGTGTTACCATAGTAACTGTAGAATCACCACAACATATCAAGTAGCCTACTTTACATTAGTATGGCTCATAACATTATAGCATTTATATAAATTACTATAGTATTTTTTGTTTATGATGGGATGTATCTAATGTACTCAAAATAAAAACATGACTTGCTCTTTGAACAAAAAAACAGGAAATCCATTCACTGCCATATTGCGTATGCAGTTTAACCTGGACTATAGGCACGTGTTTGCATAAGCCCCTGATGTGCAGGTATGTGTGGATGTAAAGGCTCAGTGAACCAGCCTGACCTCAGTGGAGATGTTTGTGCTGCAGTGCAGAGCACGGGCAGATGGCACTGGATGTATCTCTTACCTAGGGATCAATCCGTCGGCCTTCTGGGTCGCGTCCCACTTCTCTGATCCCCACCCCGCCTGTAAACTCCAGCCTCTGCATCTTTCTGTTCCACTGTATTTTCTGTTTGGGTTTCACCATCTTCATTTCACTTGAGCAGAACGCAGCATTCGTTTTAAAGACGAGTTGCAGCCATACGTACCTCTGGCTACATAATTCACACTCTCCAGAAATGTATACGGGGTACATTTTCACAGTGAGCCTGTGTTGAAATATAGTTTGTAAATATGAATTTTTATTCTGGTTGGAAGTACTCGTTAGACAGCACTAGTTTAAATATCTCTGTTGTTTTTAATTTAATTGTGTGATTTGCAATGCTTCAGGAGATTGTAGTTCTGTCCCTCATTTAAGCCGTTATGTGCACAGGCTCATTTCTTCATCTTTTTCTTCGAATCAAAGTTTATAATGCTGTGATTCTCCTAAAATCCTTATAGAAAAACTTCCACAAATAAAACTTCCAGAAAGAGCGCTGCTGAAATACAGATGCTCTCCAGTGTTTTATTATCCCCATCCCCACTGTAAAATGCCACTTGCAGGACAGGTTGTAAGCGAGAGGTGTTTTACATCACACTAAAGCAGGAAACGTTCTGGAGAAACGGATTTGAGGGCGTTTGCGCTCGAGTTCATCTGCTGGCTACATTTTCCGTCCGCTTCCATGGAAGTGATTCAGTAATGTGATTCTCCAGACTGAAATAGACTTATATTTGAAATCTTCTCTATTTTCATTCATGGGATTATCCTGTCCTGCTGTTGCTCTGACTGCAGGTGAATTTACTGCTGAAGTTCATGCTGTTCTCCACCCTCCCTCTGCGTTTAAAGCTAACCGCGTCTCTCAGCTCAGGCTTTATCACCTGTAAGCACTGCTCAGGCTTTAAAGGTGACCTATTATACCCCTTTATACAAGATGTAAAATAAGTCTGTGGTGTCTCTGATGAGTGTAGTGAAGTTCCATCTCAGAATAGCACACAGATAATGTCCTCCAGCTCTCTGAAACTGACCCTTTCAGCCTTTGATACTAATCGTGGTGTTTTGGTGACTGTCACTTTAAATGCAAATGAGATTGTGCTCTTTTCAGAAGAGGGCGGAGCTACAGATGCATATGCATAAGCATAGCGGCAGATGTAAAACAGCAGTGTGTGTGTTGTCAGTGCTGAGTGTGTGTGCTTCAGTCTTCTGTCAGTCTATGTCGCTCCTGTCGCTGTTCATCTAAAACTCCACATCTATAATCCTCTTAGTCTATGCTGACATTATCTTCAGCAGCTCAAACTCTCTAATGGCTAATGGACAGACGGCTGCTTCTCACTCAGGGCTGCTGTTTATGCTAATGAGGGAGAGATGGGCACTAGTGGGCGGGGCTTTTCCTCTCTGATGACACGTACAAAGGGAGAATGTCAATCAAAGTGTTTCATTCATCAAGTCTGATTATAAAAACATAATTAATTAATGTTTACCATCAGAGGCTGGTAATATTCACAAACTGCTGACACACAACTAGGTTTAAACCCTTAATAAAATAAATTTTTGCATAAGAGGTGCCCTTTAAAATGTGCGTCCCATGTTTATTTGGTCTCAGTAACTCCGCCCACTGCCAGTTCATCCAATTCTACTTCAGAACCCTGGGTTGCCTTGGCGGAAAAAAAAAACTGCATATTTGATTTCAGTCATGAAGCCTTAATGAACAGCAGTAGAATCTGAAATGAGATGAAGATTCTGAGTTATAAAAACACAGATGTTTTTAATTGCAAATAATACAGCTCAATCATCAGACACGTTCAATCCTGTTTGTGTCGCCAATTTGGCAACCTGCATCTGCATCAAGTCAATGGAGGAGGGGCCAGGTGAAAAAAAAACCCCTCTTTGATATTTTGAATTATGACTGCAGTACCTAATGTAACCACTAGGCTGTCTTTAAAAGGCATGCAAGCATAATGATAAAAGACTGTGCAAACGTCTGAGCTGAGAGCTGCGGTTAGCTTTTTAACTCTGCCCATGTCAGATTATGCAGTTATGTTTCAGCTTTCTGGGTTGCCTTCGTGGAAAAAAATGCATATTTCATTTCAGCCATGAAGGCTGCCGTAATGTATGCAGACACAGCCAGAAGCTTCCTCCGAAATGAGACAGATTCAGAGTTATAAAAATACAGATGAGGTGGTTTTTAATTAGCAAACAATACATATTTTACAAATGTACACATTAGCTGAGCAGTGTAAGGCTCAATTGTCAGACAATCTGGCAACCTGCATGAGTTGTCTGAAGAGGGGCGGGATGAAAAAACCCTGTTCAATGTTTTGAGTTATGACTGCTCAAAGGGTGTCATGGTGGTGCAGTGGGTAGCACGATTGCCTCACAGCAAGAATGTCGCTGGTTTGAGTCCGGGCTGGGTCAGCTGACGTTTCTGTGTGGAGTTTGCATGTTCTCCCCGTGTTGGCGTGGGTTTCCTCCGGGTGCTCCGCTTTCCCCCACAGTCCAAACACATGCGCTATAGGGGAATTGGGTAGGATAAATTGTACTCAGTGTGTATTGTGTGTGAATGAGAGTGTATGGGTGTTTCCCAGTGATGGGTTGCAGCTGGAAAGAGCATATGCTGTGTAAAACATATGCTGGATAAGATGACGATTCATTCCGCCCTTATTAATAACAGGACTAAGCTGAAAAGAAAATGTATGAATGAATGAATGACTGCTGAAAGCCCCATTTTATTAGTGGCCATCTCTCCATCAGCCCTGAGTGAGAAGCAGCCGTCTGTCCATCAGCCATTAGAGTGTTTGAGCTGCTGAAGATAATGTCAGCATAGACTAAGAGGATTATAGATGTGGAGTTTAAGATGAACAGCGACAGGAGCGACATAGACTGACAGAAGACTGAAGCACAAACTGACACACATTGCATCTTGTAAAAAGGGGCATGATAGATCATCAATTGAAGGAGAATATCTGAGCATTGTTTTCCAGATAAATATGTTCACTTAGCACTCAGCATGTTTCTTAAATATCTGAAAACATATCACATTATTAGTATTCTTTAAAAGAGTCAAACATGCATATAGAGCATCTTTAACAAGATTTCAGGTTGATTTTCACTCTTCAAAGTTACTCGTTTGGTTTCTTAAAGTTGGTGGAGTCTTGAAAAGTTTCTTCCATGCTCAGCTCCTTTACACTTCGCCTGTCCTCGCTCTCCCAAAGTGGTTTACAGGGCTTTCCTATAGAAGAGCTATACTTATCTAACTCTTGCTGTTCTTAAAAAGCAGCAGAACGAGTGTGTGTTAAAGTGTCAGTCTGATGCCCCCACACCGCTGAAGATAAGAGAACTCTGTCTACAGTCTGCTGATGCTTTTAACCCTTCGACATCTACAATTACACCCATCTGATCAGTCTGGTTCCTGAAGCATATGATTGGAGCGTTTAGTGTGTCACATGATCAGCTATTAAATTGAAATCTGCTTTTCCCACTGAGTGTTAGCAAACGTGTAATCAGATGTAAAAATAATGGCTGTAATATTGGTAACACCTCTCCTCCTACAGTTTTGCTTTGCTTGAGTTTATGTCCTGAATGTCGTCATTTAAAGGTATTATTTAACTCTTTTCCTGCCAGTGTTTTAAATGTGAGCCAAGCCAACACGAGTGGTTTAGAGGATTTTCATCTACATTTGATGCCTGTCTGAATATTTTCTGCTATGAAAATATGAGCATACTACAGTATTTCAAAATAAAGGAGCCTCCCTTTATTTAAACTAAATAAAAGGATTTTATTCTGTCTTCATATGCTCATTAGTTTTATCATCAGATTCAGACAGGCTTAAAATATTATACAGTAGCAATATCATACAAGTAGCAGTGTAATATGGCTGTGTATCAGCTCTGGTGGGAGGTGTGAGTTGGCTCATGTTGCAGACTGAGTGCCTTAGTGTCCCACCAGTGACTATATACAGCCATATTGCACTGCTACGAGCGAGATATTGCATTTATACAACAGTTCGAAGGCATAATGGTGTATATAAAAAGAAAATCAAACACGGAGAGTCTCAAAAACACTTTTGTATGAGGAACTACTTTCTTCCGCCATTTATTCACATCTGCAGCTGACGTCAATACAGCAGAAACCATTACTAATTCACCAATGTCCCTTTAGAGCTAGTGTCTGAATGATTCTCTAGCGTAATGTCTAAAGTGATGATAATACAGCTGATTTTGCTCACATTTTAAGATTATAAGGCTGAACTGCATGAAATGTCATCAGTCTACAGAGATTTCCCAGTATTTCTGTTGCAATCAGGGCTCACACTTTATTTTGATGGTCCATTTATTACATTGCATCTACATGTCAACTAATTCTCATTAGGTTATAAGTAGACTGTTAGGTTAAGGTTAGGGTTAGTGTAAGTTAACATGAACTTGCAAAGTTTCTTCTAGTCAGTTAAATGTCCGTTGAAGGAGTAGTATCAGCAGATATTAAGCAGACAGTCTACAAATACTCAAGTGGACCATTAAAATAAAGTGTTACACATTGGCACCAGTGGTTTAGTGGTTAGAGCATCGACACATGCACTGCGGTGCTCACAGCGACCTGAGTTTGATTCCGCCTCGTGGTGCTATGCTGATCCTTCCCCTCTCTCTGCTTTCCTGTGAACACTCTCTACTGTCCTATCTAATAAAGGTAAAAAAAATAATAATAAAATAAAGTGTTACACAATCAGGATATCACAATAATTAACTCTGCCAAAGCAAACACTAGCCATTTTATGGTATAAATACAGCACTACAAAATACAAAAGAGAGAGAGATCGACTCAGAATGTGACTAACCAGTTTTATAATGATTTGTGCTCTGAAATGATAAATATTTAAAATAGACATTATCCTTATAAATGAATTGCATAGCTGCAATCTAAACAACTACATTCTCAACTAAAAAGCCTCAAAAGTAGAGCTGTGAACCTACACTGGTCTCACGGTTCAGTTCGGTTACGATTATTATGCAATCGATTCGGTTTAATGCGATATCTCGGTGCATCGCGGTGCATTGACGATGCTTTCCATACACAGTGTTATATTTTCTTCACAGCACAACATTTCTTGTATTAAAATGTATAAATATATTTCTATACTATTTGTAATACAATTTTGTCCTTTAATACAAACAGTCAGATATATAAACTGTACCTTTAAACAACACCAGCATTTATAGTAAATAAACAAATATTAATATCCCGGTTATGCGCTCAAGAGAAAGGGCGAGAGAGCTGCGATTGGCGCTCTTCACAGATGAGTGACACTGATAAGCAGCAGCACTGATCACAGCTGATCCATGATAGACACGGTGGAGAAAACTGCAGGCACGCGCTAGTGGCTGTATCCAGAAGTATTGCTGTAACAGCCGAGAGGAGAGAAAAAGTCACGCCAGCAGGTCAAAATGGCCACAGAAATGAAAGTTTACTTTCATTCTCTCAATCGCAGTGAAATAGGGGCTTCTGCTGTAAGTGTCAGTGAAAGACTGTCCAGCAAACACACATGCAGTCAAATTGTGCAGAGTTTCTGTGTTTATAAGTAGTTGGAGTGTTGTAAATACTCGTGCTGGCCTCCCTCGCCATACTAAGCTACGGCGATAGAGCTCATATGAGATAAATGACGTCAGTACATAATTACCGGTTATGATTACTACTGAACCGATACCGAATTGTCCACATCTGCATTGCAGTACACCGAAGAAACAATATATTTTGACACCCCTACTCAAAAGTATGTATATATATATTAGAAATGTAGCTTTTTATTGTTACTGTCATTAACCATTTGTATATATCTGACTAGTTTTATTTCCTTCATTAGGATCTGTGTTGGTGAATGGACAATAGTCTTTTATTAACATCACTTTACAGTCTCTTTATAAATGTTAAGTGTATCTGAAGTAAACATTTGGCTCTGAATCCTACATGTATTAATTTGGCTGATATTGCTGAAAGCAGCAGAGAAGATGACAGAAACACAAAGAGAAGCTCTTTATTCTCTGCCTACACCTCATCCGTTTAGAAAAAACACAAAAGAACTTCAAGCACAACAAGCCAATAAAAGCAGCGCTGTCGTGTGTTGTATTGAGCTGCTTACTGCACTAATTACTGAGGAAATGAGATCATTAGCCTTAAAGGGTTAGTTCACACAAAAATTACAATTCTGTCAATAATTAATCTCCCTCTAGTGATTCCAGTCCACAGAAAATTTTGTTTAAATTTAGTAATTATTAAAACAACTTAATATTTTTACTACGGTTTCAGATTAAATTGTAATTTAACTACAGTTTTCTCATTGAGCTGATTACAGTAATTAATCACTAGTTGTTTATTACTCGCCATTAATTGTAAGTCCAAAAAAAAAGTGACCAAGAGAAGTAGAAAGGCATGTAAAGAAAAAACAAGCCTGAGGTAATATTTATCTATTTATTTTACACTGTATTGTGCAACCCAGGCTCATTGCAGATACATTCCCAGATCTATATTTCTGGGTACAGCGAAATACGTAACTGCAGGAACGTCTGCTTGCAGTTTTTGTTTGTGCAAATCCACCAGAGGCCGCTGTGTATGCTTTTTGATGATCTCAAATTTCTCCTCTTCTCTCATAAATGCACCAGAGGGTGCAGTATACACTTCTGCCGACCAGGAGTGCTTTTGCCAAACAACGACATAACTTGCTGAACTACTATAGTATGATGCATCGTTTGGGAAATGAATGATGTAGTGACGAGGGTTTCCCAAAGCCGTAGTTTCTCTGTCGCAGATCTATCATTTGAACCACAATAGTTATAATGTAAAACGCCCATAATGAAGCTCTAAACGGGGTGGTAACAACTTTCTTAGAGAAAACTCCATAATTTCTTTGTGTAAATTATAATGTTTTACACACACACATTTATAAAAATCCATTAGTTTTGGTAAAAACATGCACTCGTTTTTCATATTATTTGAAACAGATGTAAAAGGCACATATAGAGCCTGTGTTTCCTTTACAAATATTATTGAGGATATTTCATATTGTAATCTAAAACATAAACTAGCTCACACGTATTTTAATCCAATATATAAATCATGTAAAGCGTTAATGGTTGTAATTTAAAGTAGGCTATTTATTAAGAAATGAAGAAAAATCCTACTTAATAATAACAATACACTGAAAAAAAGCGTTGCATGCAAAACCGTTGCAAACTATTTATTTGTGTTGAATTTAAACAAACAAATTACATTTAATAATGTTCAACTTAATTTGTTTGTTTAAATTCAGCCAAAATAAATTGTTTACAACTACTTAACATAAAAAAATTGAGTAAATCCAAGGAATCATCTTTGAATAATTTTTTTCAGTGTAGCGGTTCATTCCACTGTGGCGACCCCAGATTAATAAAGGGACTAAGCTGACAAGAAAATGAATGAATAATAACAATCATTATTATTATTATTATTATTATTATTATTATTATTATTATTGTTGTTGTTGTTTATTATTTTTTATTTATTTATTGTAAAAGTCTACTTTTACAATTAGACATTCAAACCACTGCAGAAATGTTCTAACCAACAGGCCCATGTCATATAGTGAGACATTTCCTAAAAGCCTAACATAAATGAAAATCCTGAATGTATGCGATATATTTTTGTTTTCACAAGCTTTGGAGATGTAGCATAAATTCTGCTTTTAAATAATAAGTCATCTAACTTATAGCTTTCATCATGAGCCACGGCTGTGTTCAAAATGCCATTTAATGTTTTCAAAGTGCACTGCGAAGGGAACGCAATATGAAGATCGCTAAAACTGAACTGTAAAAATACTTCGAAAGCAAATTACACCTGAGGCAGATGACTTTAATGTTTTTTAATAATTCCAAGTTCAAATTTTGGAACGATTAAAAGAAATAGGGCATAGGGGGGATAACTAGAAATAGAGCACAGCCAGGAATACTTCTATATACAGTTCTAGAGGTGTAGTTGCAAGCGTACTAGTTTGCAAAGAAGTTTGCTAATGTTTGTTGGAACGATGGATTTGGGAAATGCCGAAGCAATAAACTATGTTTGGGGTTTTTTTCTATAAAAGAACTAGACCTTCCTTTCTTCATGTGTTCAATATTTTTCACTGCATCATTTCTTTTTCTTACACTTAACTTCATTTGTAAACTAATTAGATTTGTTTTCTTTGCATATATGGATTTCTTTGGTTGTTACCAACATCTAGTGAAAATTTCAAGTCGACAGCACCTTTAGAAATATGTTTTCTGAAAAAAAACGGTGACGTGTTCAATACTTAATTTCCCCTCTGTATCACCTATAATTAATATACTCCAGTGTGAATTCCAAATGTAAGATAACACTCAAGGGGTTAATTCAAATGTTTGAAGTGTTTCACAAAAGAATGAAGCGGTACCGATTCAGACTGACATGAGAAGTGTAAACGTCGACTAAATGAAGGGTTCTTGTGAGAAGTGGATGGTTTGGAGGACTCCAGAGAAGCTGAAGAACTGATGAGTGAACAGAAAATGTAATGAAGACGAAGACGAAGAACATCAGAAGAAAATCTTCAAAAGATTCAGAGACTTCAAAAGATGGCAGACAGTAAAAGCCCACAGATCTCATTCAAGAGCAGTCGAACCATTTAAAGCTTTCTCCAAATCAAATATAATCTTTGGAAAGGAGATTAACTGCGAATGTGGGTCAGATGATTTTTTAATCATTATTATTCTTTATACCAATATACTGCAGGCTGATTAAAAATACGGTAATTTATGGATTTTACCTCTTAAAAATGATTAATAATATGAGTCCTGTTATGAAAGATATCTGACAGAAGAAAAAGATTGTTATTTTATCACCGCTGATATACTGCTTTTCTTAATAACTTAGTGTTTTAATAAGATGTATTTTTAAACTTTTTATTTATATTTTATTTATTTATTTATATAATTTTAGATAATGTCATAATGTTAGTTTTCCCCCTTATATTAGGCATAAATATTATTTTACAATTCATTCATTCATTCACCTTCAGCTTAGTCCCTTTATTCATCAGGGGTTGCCTCAGTGGAATGAACCACCACCTTGCATATGTATTATACAGCGGATGCCCTTCCAGCTGCAACCCAGTACTGGGAAAAATATTTTTTAATTATTTATATGTAAGCAAATTAAAAATACAATATTTTCTAGCCCAATTAATATGTTTATTTTGTTTGAATTATTATTACTATTATTTTTTATTATTATAATTATTACTACTATTATTACAGTTATTATTATTACTGTTATTAAAGTTATTATTAATATTATTGTTATTATTATTATTATTATTATTATTATTATTATTATTATTATTATTAAAGTTGTTATTCTTCTTCTTGTTATTATTATTATTATTTTAGTTATTGTTATTATTATTATTACTATGTCATGGATTGGTCAGGCTCTCACGACCCCCACTCACGAAGATCACCATCACCTGACTTCTAATGAGCACACAGCTGCATCACATTCACGAGCACCAGATAAAAGCACAGCACTCCAGTCGCTCATTGTCCGGGCTCGTCTCGACGAAAGCGGACAACTGAGCGACCACTCAGCGTAGTCATCCTCAGCTAAAACAAACGATTTACTTACCTGTTCTCTTTGTATTCCTCCTAGTCTTCCTGGTCCTCCCGAATCGTCCTGTCTTCCAGTCCTTCCAAGTCTGTGTCATCCTCTGTCAGCTGTATCTGGTGTGTGCTGTCCATCCTCGTGTATTCCTGTTACCCAGCCACGGAGGAAAAGACCCCAACATCATTCCTGATCCTCCTGGCTATCCTTCATGTGCTCCTTGTTGTCATTTAATAAACACCCTAACGTTTCCTTACCTCTGTCTCCTGTCCGCTTCATAACAGAAGCCCGGACCCATAACGACGACAACATGAGCACCCCCGATCACCTTCAAGAGCTGGTGGACCAGTTGAAGCGGATTCTACAGCCACCAGCTCCACTTTCCAACGCACCACCAGCACCGAGCACTTCCGCCTCCACAGTTTCTTCTTCGGCCCTTCCTTCCAGTCCCATGGCCCGACCAGCGCCCTACTCAGGCGGAGCGGGGGAGTGCAATGGTTTTCTGTTACAATGTTCCCTCATATTCGAAATGCAACCTTCTCTATATCCCACAGATAAGTCGAAGATCGCCTACATCGTATCTCTACTCTCTGGACCTGCACTTAAATGGGCTGAGACGATCTGGAACCAAGCCGGGCCGGTCATGAATTCCATCACTACCTTCACGGAGTATTTCAAAGAGGTGTTTGGACGTTCTGATGGGGAAGTAGCCGCTGGAGAGCAGCTGTATCATCTAAAGCAAGGTACTCTATCTACACAGGAATATGCTCTCCGGTTTCGCACTCTAGCAGCTGCAAGTGGATGGAATGAGAGATCGTTGTTGACCACGTACCGGCTCGGCTTGGAACCCACTCTCCGAATCCAACTGGCCACATTAGATGATACAATGGGTCTGGAGAGATTCATCCAACATTCTCTCCGATGTTCCGATCGTCTCCGTTCCTATCAACAGGACACCATCACCCCCTCGTCTGCACTCCTCCAATCGCCTGAGTCAACAGCCTCTCCAGAACCAGAACCCATGATAATAGAGTCTGGAAGACTGACATCAGCGGAACGACAGAGGAGGCTGACCCGGGGTCTGTGTCTATACTGCGGTGTCAGTGGACACACCCGTATGGAGTGTCCCCTTCGTCCCATTCGGACTTCAGTGAGTGTATTCAGTACGAATATTGAACAATGTAAACCACTTACTACCACCGTACAAATAACTACTGCCTCTATTTCTCTCCTTGTCACAGCCCTCATCGACTCCGGGTCAGCAGGGAACTTCATCTCCCAATCCCTCTGTCGTCAACTCCACCTCCGTACTGAGGCGTCCTCGCATATATACCAGATACAACCGATAACCCAGTGCACTCGATCTTCGACCCGTATCCATCGACAATGCGAAGACATCCTTCTTCAAGTGGGGTTGTTACATCAAGAGAGGATTCAATTTCTGGTTCTGGAGGGTGCAAATATGGACATCATTCTAGGGCGCCCGTGGCTGGTGAAGCACGATCCCATCATCTCTTGGGGCACAGGAGAGATAAAGAAATGGGGATCTGGATGTACACCTGCCTGTTTTCCAAATCTCCCTCTTCAAGGTCGGAACCCCATTTCTTTGTTTGCAACATCGGTCGAGAGCCCTCCTGAGAAGCAGTCTATCCACATTCCTAAGGAGTACAGCTCCTTTCATGATGTCTTCTGCCCCAAGAGAGCTTCCCAGCTACCGCCGCATCGGCCATGGGACTGCGCGATCGACCTAGTTCCAGATGCCCAGTTGCCAAGAGGTAGGATCTACCCGCTCTCGCTTCCAGAGAATCAGGCAATGGAAGATTACATAAGGGAAGCTCTGAGTCAGGGGTACATACGTCACTCAAAATCACCAGCCGCCTCAAGCTTCTTCTTTGTGGCCAAGAAGGACGGAGGGCTGCGTCCATGCATCGACTACAGGGTCCTAAATAACGGTACAGTAAAATACCGATATCCCCTTCCTCTGGTACCAGCCGCTTTGGAACAGCTCCGAGAAGCTAAAGTCTTCACTAAATTGGACCTCCGCAGCGCGTATAATCTGATAAGAATACGTGAGGGGGACCAATGGAAGACAGCATTCGTGACCCCTACTGGCCACTATGAATATGAGGTCATGCCTTACGGTCTGGTCAACGCCCCCTCCGTATTCCAAAACTTCATTCATGAAGTCCTCCGGGAGTTTCTTCACCACTGTGTAATAGTGTACATAGATGACATCCTCATTTACTCCCGGAGTGAGGCCGAACATCGCCAACACGTTGCGGAGGTCCTACACACATTGAGAGAACATCACCTCTACCTCAAAGCGGAGAAATGCTCATTCCACCAGAAGTCGATTCATTTCTTGGGATACATCATTGACCAAACCGGTATACGTATGGATGGGAAGAAAATTGAGGCTGTTCTATCCTGGTCAGAACCCACTTCCATTAAGGAGCTCCAGAGGTTTCTTGGGTTTGCTAACTTTTATAGACGGTTTATCAAGGACTACAGCAGGATTACATCACCTCTCACTAATCTCCTCAAGGGTAAACCCAAAGGACTGGAGTGGACCAAAGAAGCAGCCGCAGCCTTCCGCCTTCTTAAGAAGGAGTTCACAAGGGCCCCACTCCTGACTCATCCTGACCCAAATCTTCCTTTCGTGGTGGAAGTGGACGCATCCACCACCGGCGTCGGGGCAGTATTATCTCAACATCATGATACACCGCCCCGACTGCATCCCTGTGCCTATTTCTCTCGGAAGTTGAGCCCGGCGGAGCAGAATTACAGCATAGGAGACAGGGAGCTTCTAGCAATCAAGCTAGCCTTGGAGGAGTGGCGTCACTGGTTGGAGGGAGCCAAACATCCGTTCCAGGTGATCACAGATCACAAAAACCTCCAATACATCAAAGAGGCCAAGAGACTATGTCCACGTCAAGCCAGATGGTCACTTTTCTTCTCACGTTTTGATTTCTCCATTTCCTATCGTCCAGGACCCAAGAATCTAAGAGCAGACGCTCTCTCTCGTTTACACGAGCATCACGATCATGAAGAACTCCCAACGAAGATTCTTCCCGAACACATCTCCATTTGTCCGATCACCTGGAACGCTCCTCCAGTCGTTGCCACTCCGGAAGCCCCTGCTCCGCCGGGATGCCCTCCTCATCGGCAGTTCATACCACCTGAACACCGGGTAGATCTGATCCACTCCTTACATACCTCGCTAGGCACTGGACATCCAGGGATCAACAATACTCTCTCGCTAGTATCCCAACGATTCTGGTGGCCAAACATGGCAAGGGATGTGAGGCAATATGTTCAGGGCTGTAAGGACTGTGCCCAATCCAAGAGCCCACGTCATCTACCCGCTGGAAAGCTCCATCCCTTGCCGATTCCGAACCGTCCCTGGTCACACCTAGGAGTGGACTTTATCACTGACCTCCCTTCGTCAGAAGGTAATACCTGTATTCTAGTCATAGTAGATAGATTCTCAAAGTTTGTCAAACTAATCCCTCTGAAAGGTCTTCCCACAGCCTTTGAAACTGCCGACAATATCTTTAATCAAGTCTTCAGGTCATTTGGTATTCCAGAAGATATTGTGTCGGACAGAGGTCCACAGTTCATCTCACGTCTATGGAAAGCCTTCTTCAAGCTCCTAGGTGTGGCCGTCAGCCTCTCTTCTGGATATCATCCCCAAACCAACGGGCAGACAGAGAGGAAGATTCAGGAGGTGGGACGGTTCCTGAGGACCTTCTGCAGTGGTCACCAGAACTCCTGGAGCCAGTATTTGGGCTGGGCAGAATATGCCCAAAATTCACTGCGGCAACCCTCCACCGGACTCACGCCATTCCAGTGCGTCCTGGGCTTCCAACCACCGCTCTTTCCCTGGGATGGCGAACCATCTGATGTCCCCGCAGTGGATCACTGGTTCCGGGAGAGCGAGAGAGTCTGGGACGAGGCTCATCAACATCTGCAGAGGGCAGTCCGTCGAAGCAAGGTAACCGCCGATAGGAGAAGGTCTGAAGAACCCAGATACACACCCGGACAAAAGGTGTGGCTATCCACCCGGGACATACGCATGCGACTGCCCTCTCGCAAGTTAAGTCCCCGATTTGTTGGTCCCTTCACCATCGTGGAACAGGTTAACCCCGTCACCTACAAACTACAATTACCCTCTCACTACCGTATTCACCCTACATTCCACGTATCACTCCTGAAACCCTATCACGATCCTGTTCTTCCCTCCACAGAGCCTGACCACGAAGAGGAACCCCCTCCTCCACTGCTCCTAGAAGAAGGAGCCGTCTACGCAGTGAAGGAGATCTTGCGTTCCCGACGTCGTGGTGGCCAGTTGGAGTACCTGGTGGACTGGGAAGGGTACGGCCCCGAAGAAAGGACATGGGTTCCCAGAGCTGATATTCTCGATCCTAGTCTCATGGTGGAGTTTCATGAGAGCCACCCTGAGTTCCCAGCGCCTAGAGGCAGAGGGAGACCACCACGGCGTCGGAGGTGTCGGCCCTCAGGAGCGGGCCCTGGGGAGGGGGGTACTGTCATGGATTGGTCAGGCTCTCACGACCCCCACTCACGAAGATCACCATCACCTGACTTCTAATGAGCACACAGCTGCATCACATTCACGAGCACCAGATAAAAGCACAGCACTCCAGTCGCTCATTGTCCGGGCTCGTCTCGACGAAAGCGGACAACTGAGCGACCACTCAGCGTAGTCATCCTCAGCTAAAACAAACGATTTACTTACCTGTTCTCTTTGTATTCCTCCTAGTCTTCCTGGTCCTCCCGAATCGTCCTGTCTTCCAGTCCTTCCAAGTCTGTGTCATCCTCTGTCAGCTGTATCTGGTGTGTGCTGTCCATCCTCGTGTATTCCTGTTACCCAGCCACGGAGGAAAAGACCCCAACATCATTCCTGATCCTCCTGGCTATCCTTCATGTGCTCCTTGTTGTCATTTAATAAACACCCTAACGTTTCCTTACCTCTGTCTCCTGTCCGCTTCATAACATACTATTAGTATTAGTATTATTTTTATAGTTATTGTTATTATTTAAGTTATTATTATAGTAATTGTTATTATTATTAATATTAGTAGTAGTAGTAGTAGTAGTGTTATTATTATTATTATTGTTGCTTTTATTGTTATTACTATTATTATTATTATTATTATTATTGTTGTGGCGATGCAGTAGCGCAGTAGGTAGAGCTGTCACCTCACAGCAAGAAGGTCGCTGGTTTGAGCCTCGGCTGGGTCAGTTGGTGTTTCTGTGTGAAATTTGCATGTTCTCCCTGCATTTGTGTGGGTTTCCTCCAGGTGCTCTGGTTTCCCCCACAGTTCAACGGTACATGTGGTACAGGTGAATTGGGAAGGCTATTGTCCGTAGTGTATGAGTCTGAGTGAGTGTGTATGGATGTTTCCCAGAGATGGGTTGCGGCTGGAAGGGCATCCGCTGCGTAAAATATGTGCTGGATAAGTTGGCAGTTCATTCCGCTGTGGTGACCCCAGATTAATAAAGGGACTAAGCTGAAAAGAAAATGAATGAATTATTATTATTTTAGCTAGCTATAATAACAATAAAGCTTTCATGCAATAAAGGG
>NC_079452.1:22230787-22233287 GCF_903798145.1 Danio aesculapii
GTATTGTTATTATTAAAGTTATTATTATAGTAATTGTTATTATTATTATTAGTAGTAGTGTTATTATTATTATTATTATTATTATTATTATTATTATTGTTGTTGTTGCTATTATTATTATTATTATTATTATTATTGCGGCGACGCAGTAGCGCAGTAGGTAGTGATGTCGCCTCACAGCAAGAAGGTCGCTAGTTCGAGCCTCGGCTGGGTCAGTTGGTGTTTCTCTGTGGAGTTTGCATGTTCTCCCTGCATTTGTGTGGGTTTCTTCCGGGTGCTCCGGTTTCCCCCACAGTCCACTGGTACAGGTGAATTGGGTAAGCTAAATTGTCCACAGTGTATGAGTGTGAGTGAGTGTGTATGGATGTTTCCCAGAGATGGGTTGCGACTGGAAGGGATAAGTTGACAGTTCATTCCGCTGTGGCGACCCCGGATTAATAAGGGGACTAAGCCGAAAAGAAAATGAATGAATGAATGAATTATTATTATTTTAAGTGTAGCTAGCTATAATAACAATAAAGCTTATTGCAATAAAGGGGACCCAATAAATCATAAATAATAATACATAAAAAGCATAAACTCAGAGCTCTTCTAGTGATGAGAAATAGAACATACAATAAATAAATTACATGCAATGAAATAAAGTGTTAAATTAATATATATTAATTACTTAATTAACAATTTTTTTTATATGATTTTACATAATATAATGTAAAATGATATGCCTAATATGTTTCTCAAACTTATTAGGCATGAATATTATTTTTCATATATTTATTGGTAAACAAATTTAAAATACAATATATTTTAGCCTAATGAATATGTTTTATTTTATTTCTTATTTTCACAAAAACCAAAACAAACTGGAAACATTCTGGTGATGAGAAATATTACATAAAACAAATACATAACATAAAATAACATAAAGTAGTAAATTAGTTACTTTTAATTAGTTCAATCATTAGGATTGTTTTTAGATTTTCTAATTTGTTCACATTTTTTCTTCCCATATTAAACACAAATATTATTTATAATTGTTTTGTGTAAAGCAAGAAACTGAAATAAATAAATAAATAAAAAATTTAAAAATAAATAAATAAATAAATAAATAAATAAATAAATAAATAAATAAATAAGTGGGTAGCACAATCGCCTCACAGCAAGAAGATCGCTGGTTAGAGTCCCGGCTGGGTCAGTTAGTGTTTCTGTGTGGAGTTTGCATGTTCTACTCATGTTGCCATGGGTTTCCCGGTTTCCCCCACAGTCCAAACACATGTGCTATAGGGGAATTGGGTAAGTTAAATTGGCCATACAGTGTATATGTGTGAATGAGAGTATGGGTGTTTCCCAGTGATGGGTTGCAGCTGGAAGAGCATCCGATGTGTAAAACATATGCTGGATAAGTTGGCGGTTCATTCCGCTGCGGCGACCCCAGATTAATAAAGGGAATAAGCTGAAAAGAAACTGAATGAAAAATTAAATTAAATTAAATTAAATTAAATTAAATTAAATTAAATTAAATTAAATTAAATTAAATTAAATTAAATTAAATTAAATTAAATTAAATTAAATTAAATTAAATGTTAAAAAATAATAAAATTTCTCTGCAGTGAATTCATGGCGCAAAGTGAATGACAGAGCACCTTTCTCCCTATCAGACATGCTGTTTACAGGTTTACCAATGCCGTTCACTAAATAAATAAACATTTGAACACAAATACAGTGATATATGATGCTGATCAGTCAGAAATCCACATTCATTAACACACTTAAATCCTCCAGTTTGAGTCTGTGAAACACCCACTGGCAGAATCCTGCAGGAGCGGCCATTTTGGATCTGCTCGGAGCGTAGTTTCATTCACATCTTAAGCAAATATGATTTGAGTGTGCATGATTTGTGAAAAGCGGCAGTCTTATCCCCGCTCTCAGATGCCGTAATCTCATTATTGTCAGTTTGCTTTCTAAATGGGGAAGGTTTTGTCTCAGTCGACCTCTATAGCTATAATTGCGCAGGGATAAAACTCTCCCCGCGGACACATTGAAAGCCTGTGAACACACATAGAGGAAACAAGAAAAGTGTCCTGTTTTAACACTGGATGTAATGGTCACTCCCACAGATCCACCACAGAAGAAGAACAGGCTTTACAGTAAACACAAGCTTTTCAATTGAGGATCTGCAATATTAACAACAGGCTGTCGGAAATAGCAGACGTGCCGGATACAAGATCAATGAGGACGGAAATTAAGCTGATTTTCTTCTTGTTTTAGAGTAAATCTTATTAGGAAATAAGTGTGTGTGTGTGTGTGTGTGTGTGTGTGTGTGTGCGTGCGTGCGTGCGTGCGTGCGTGCGTGCGCGTGTGCGCGTGTGCGTGTGTGTGTGTGTGTTTGTGTGTTTGTATTCGAGTGTGTGTATGTTTGTGTACATGTTTTTGTGACACAAATCTAATGACATAGAGGCGACCTAGGCAGCCGTCTAGGGTGGCAGAATACTGAGGGTGG
>NC_079452.1:22238287-22285787 GCF_903798145.1 Danio aesculapii
ACATTCGAAGGTTTTAAGCTTTCTCTTTCAGTTCAAAATAGCCCCCAAAAACATGAAGAGGGTTAAATCCACAAATAGATCCAATAAAGACCGTCTCTGTTCCAGACTCTTCTGTTGCTTTTTGTGTACAACTGGCATTTGCCGCCTCCAAACTGTTAGCTTCTGAAATATTTACAGCAATATCAGAAAGACTGCAGACCCCAGCGCAGAAACTACACATGCATTTTGGCCTCCGGTCAGCGTCGCCGACTGAATGAGACAGATAAAGATCTCATGATTTGTTAATGCGTTCTGGGGTCAAGGGAAGAGAAAGAGGCTGGAGCGGATGAAAGAGAGCGAGAGATTGCTATCGTTTCCCATTTAATCACTCTCTCCGTGGTGGTATATGTGAACTTCTGCTGAAAAAAATGTCCTCTTTACTGTGCAGAAAGCAGACTACTGTACCTGTGCTGAGAGCGATAAGACAGTCCTTGAGCTGAGCATCCAGAAACGTCCATCATCTGCTCTGAGTTTAACATTGCAGCACTGCAAACACACACACACACACACACACACACACACGTGCTGATGGGCTTTTCAATGTGAGGATTTAATGGAGAGTCTCCAGCATACTGTAGTATTAACTATAACGGCAAACTGTAATAGTATAGTTTAGATTTTACTACAGTAAACTGTGGATTAGTGTAGTGTAATATAATATAACAAACCAATTACTACAGATGTTGTTACCATATCAACTGTAGAATCACAACAGCCCAATTACTATAGTGGTTGTGTTACCATAGCAACTGTAGAATCGCCACAACAGATCAATTACTATAGTCGTTGTTACCATAGCAACTGTAGAATCGCCACAACAGATCAATTAATATAGTCATTGTGTTACCGTAGCAACTGTGGAATCACCACAACAGATAAAATAGTATAGTTGTTGAGTTACCATAGCAACTGTAAAATCACCACAACAGATCAATTACTATAGTTGTTGGGTTACCATAGCAACTATATAATCACCACAAAAGATCCATTACTATAGTTGTTGTGTTACCATAGCAACTATATAATCGCCACAACAGGTCCATTACTATAGTTGTTGACTTACCATAGCAACTGTAGAATCACAACAGATCAATTACTATAGTTGTTGTTACCGTAGCAACTATATAATCGCCACAACAGATCAATTACTATAGTTGTTGTGTTACCATAGCAACTATATAATTGCCACAACAGGTCAATTATTATAGTTGATAAGTTACCATAGCAACTATATAATTGCCATAACAGATCAATTTCTATAGCTGTTGAATTGCCATAGCAACTGTGGAATCACCACAACAGATCAAATAGTATAGTTGCTGCTGAGTTACCATAGCAACTGCAGAATCGCCACAACAGATCAATTACTATAGTTGTTGTGTTACCATAGCAACTGTGGAATCACCACAACAGATCAAATAGTGTAGTTGTTGAGTTACCATAGCAACTGTAGAATCACCACAACAAATCAAGAACTAGTTGTTGTGTTACCATAGCAACTATAGAATCATCGCAACAGATCAATTACTATAATTGTTGTTGCTATAGCAACTGTAGAATCACCACAACAGATTAAAAAGACATTAATGTGCAGTTATACTATTGGAAAATACACTAGTACAGTATAGGAACTTAACCTCACAGCAGTAAACACACACACACGCACACACACACTCTGATTGTCTTCTCAATGTGAGGGTTTAATGGAGAGTGTGTAAGTCTGTATCCTGGGATTTGTCGGACGATGGCTGCAACAAGAGCTGTCTTTTGTTCAGGTTATGCATCGCTCACAAAAGAGTGACGTTTCCATTCAGGCTGTTGTTTCTGATGGGAATAACTCATTTACTGTACATGACTTGGACCTGCACTCTTTTCCACTGGGGATCAGGCCACCACTTCTGCTTTTTCACACACTTTGTTGAAATGCTCAGTGCTTATGCTGAAAGACTGTGGCCCTGTTTACACTGTCAGGTATTGATGCTCAATTCCCATTTGTTGCCTATATCTGACTGTTTTGCCTGTCCGTTTACACGTTCTTTTAATTGTGACCCATATGTGTTTACACTTGCTATGTAATTACGACATCGCTCATGCAGGCGGGTTCTAGCACCAGCGCCACACTAGCCACGATGGAAGAAATTGTCTTGCTTTTAGCTCTGTGCAAATATTCGGAGATCGCTCAACTTTAAAATGATTTTGAGGCGGAGGAGGATGGAAAGGGCCCTCATCGCTACTTGCGCCTATAGGTTATAAATGGTGTCCTCCACCATTCAGAGGAATTTGTGGGTACGAGAGAGATCTCAGGTCTGGTGGGAGCAAATTGTGTTGACTGACCACTTTCCTCCTCTATATTTCCTCTGTTTTTGTTGTTTACCGCGTCAGCGTCTCCACAAACGCTCTTCCTTCTACGTCATTAAACCGCAGAGAAGTACCACATTGTCAAGTTTAATGATGTACAAAACAGAGTGCCTCAATAAATCCGATTTGGGGTGCGTTTCCCAAACAAAGACATAATTTAAGGATGAACTATCATAGTATGATGTATCGGTTGGAAAAAGAACGATGTAGTGACGAGTGTTTCCCAAAACCCGTAGTTTCTCTGCCGCAGATCTGTCGTTTGAACCATGTCAGTTATAACATAAAATGCCCATAATGATGCTCTAAATGGGGTGGAGTAACTACTTCTTTAGGGAAGAACCCAGTCATTTATTTGTGCAGATTATATTGTTTTACATGCACACGCATTTAAAATGAAATCCAATATTAGTTTTGCTAAAAACATGCTCTCGCTTTCCATATTAATTGAATTTTTTTTGTTGTTTTTGTTTATTTATTTATTTTTTTAAGTCTACTTTTACAATTTGACACTGCAGAAATGTTCTAACCAACAGGCCCATGTCATACACAGTGCAGATACTAAATAAATAACCTACTATACATTAAAAGCATTAGCGTATGCTTTTTGTTTTCTTAAGCTTTGGAGACGTATAGCGTATAGCTATAGCTTTAACGTATAACGTATAGCTTTCGTCATGAGGCTGTGTTGAAAATGACATCAATGTTTTCAAAGTGCACTGTGAAGGGAGCACAACTGTAAACATGAAGATCGCTAAAACTGAACTGTAAAAATCCATTAAAAGCAAATGACACCTAAGAGAGATGACTTAGATGCTTTTTTATTTTTAATCATTCCAAGTTTAAATATTAGAATGATCTAAATGAATAGGGCATAGGGGGGATAAGTGGGAATAAGTGGGAATAGAACACAGCCAGGAACTTTGTTACTAACTACAGCTCTAGAGGTATAGTTGCAAGTGCACAAGTTTGCGATGCAGTTTGCGAATGTTCGTTGGAATGATGGATTTAGGAAACGCCCAATCAACAAACTATGTTTGTAACGACACAACTTGCGACCTTAATTGGCTAACGATGGTTTTGGGAAGCGCACCCCTGCTTGTTTACATGATAGTCGCGTTGTCACATATCCGAGTTATATCTGATTTATTTCACACATGAAGGAGGCTTGAAACCAATCTCTGAATGTCCGAATGCATGCATTTTTTCTTGTTTACACGGTCATAGAACAGATCCGATCTGTGTCACATATGAGCAAAAAATCAGAATTGGGTCACATTTAACTGGCAGTGTAAACGGGGCCTTAGTATCACAGGTATATCTGAAATAGAAGCAACACTTTACTTTAGGCTTAATTGTGGTCAGGCTATTGAATTATCAGAAATATATTTAGTTTCTTAATTATCAGGGGTTGCCACAGCGGAATGAACCGACATCTTTTCCAGGATATGTTTTACACAGCGAATGCCCTTCCAGCTGCAACCCAGCACTGGGAAACACCCATACACACTCATTAACACACACACTCATATAGCCAATTTAGTTGATCAATTCCCCTATAGCGCATGTGTTTGAGGAATCCCATGCCAACACAGGGAGAACATGCAAACTCAGAAACACCAACTGGTCCAGCCGGGACTCGAACCAGTGACCTTCCTGCTGTGAGGCGACAGTGCTAACCACTGAGCCACTATGCCTCCCTTTTCAGAAATGAACTTTTATTAGAAATAATACTTTTAAAAGTACTTAACTAAGTAAAAGTATCTTCTAACTAATGCACATGGTTCAGATGTTTTTCTAGCCAGTAGCGCAGAACTGACCCACTTTATCTGCAAGTCTTGAGGTCAGTCTAATGCACACTTTGAATGCAGTCAGATGGAAACCTGCACTCAGTAGTGGACATCCCTCAGACAGGGTGTCCAGATCCCCGATGGCTCCGTTCGATTCGATGTTTGACAAGGACAGACCGCCGTCCTTCCCTAAAGCCCACAGGTGTTTGACTTGATGACAAACAGACGGACACAGGTGCACTACTGAGGGCACTTCACCTTCTAGTGCTCACCTGTCCCGAGGGCTCTGTCCACTCGCGTATGTGTGAGGAAACATAATTGAGGACATGGAGCCCTCAGTATTCAGACTGAAGCTGATGGAAAGAGACTCTGACGCCTTTTCTGAATCCTCAGGGACACATTCACACCTGGGACATTCAGAAAAGAAATAGATAAATCTTGGTTACACTTTAATTTAAAGGAGACCTGTGATGTAAAAATCACTTTTATAAGGGCTTTAAACCATAGACTGTAAAATATATGGACGTAGTATCCGTGACGTCACCCATAGGTTTCTGAACACTGCTAAAGAAGCTACAAGTAGGCGCGGCCAAACCGTCGCCATTTTGTTCGCAAGTCATCGCAGCCACAGCGGGATACCAAACAAGGGCAAAGAGGTGGAGAGTGAGCGGAGCTACAGACACCTGCTGGCACTTTGCTT
Organism: Danio aesculapii; assembly: GCF_903798145.1. Classification (NCBI taxonomy): domain Eukaryota; kingdom Metazoa; phylum Chordata; class Actinopteri; order Cypriniformes; family Danionidae; genus Danio; species Danio aesculapii. The sequence continues at coordinate 22,243,172 of NC_079452.1, forward strand.
AGACCTGGCTTAAACTGACTTAACTTTAGGAGAAACGCTTAATACTTCATTACCTGCGACTCGTTTGTGTTCTGACCACATGTGCTTGGTTGTACACAACATCAATAAAATGTTTAGTCTTCAAACATTTGAAATATAGTCTGTGTTAGTAAATGCAAGACTATTGATGAAATCCAGGCATCACGCTGACAATGCTTCAGATGACTGATCTAGAGCCTACAGCTAATCAATCTGTCAGATTCTGAGAGTGTTTTACAGCTCTAAAGAAAAATATTAATGATAAATATTAAATAAAACAAATACATTTATAAAGATGGTATATAAGTATATAACTTAACTCACAAGGGAAATGGAGGCCATTTGAATGGTTTGTGAGCACAATTAAGTGGACACAGCATGCCATATCATCTGATAATTGTAAGAAATAATTCCAAAAGGCAGCTGACTGTGTAAAGACACATAAAACAAAACAAAAATACGATGAATATGCAGAGATCAGCGGCTAATCTGCCGGATTCAGCTGAGGTGAAGTGACGGTGACCAGCAAGACCTAGCGGTCACTCATATGGCAAACTTATTATAACCTAATATAAAGGAAATGGATGAGTTATAAAAAAATTCACCCCCCCCCCCCACAATAGTCATGAAGTGTAATAATAGCTATATGAACCCAAATCGTTCTTTGTAGCAGGCTGTAAACACCTTTTTTCTGCTGTAAAGTTGGCCATTCTAACAGTGGGCTCAATTGAAATTTGCTCCATATGGACCCAGGACTAGCGGAATTTCGCTGAATTGCACTTTCAGTTACTTCTGTATTGGCTTCCAGAGGGAGAGCGGGAGGTTGCAGGTTTAAACACAGTTGTGTGGCAGCAGTGTGTGAGTTTAACACACTCTTTCACTTATTCATGACACAGAAGTGATGCATCTTCTTTAAATACACAAATAAAATATTGAAGGATAAATGATTGAATGAATAAACAAATGAATGAATGAATGAATGAATGAATGAGTACGGATAGATGGATGAGTGAATAAATAAATTAATGAATGAAGTTAGACAGATAGATAGACAGATAGAAAGACAGACGGACGGACGGACGGACGGACAGACAGACAGACAGACAGACAGACAGACAGACAGACAGACAGAGAGACAGACAGACAGACAGACAGACAGACAGACAGATAGATAGATAGATAGATAGATAGATAGATAGATAGATAGATAGATAGATAGATAGATAGATAGATAGATAGATAGATAGATAGATAGATAGATAGATAGATAGACGGATGGATAGATAGATAGATAGATAGATAGATAGATAGATAGATAGATAGATAGATAGATAGATAGATAGATAGATAGATAGATAGATAGATAGATAGATAGATAGATAGATAGATAGATAGATAGATAGAGACTTTTCACAACACCTTTAATGAACATTAAAATTCTTTGAATACATCATCCAAAAAGTTATAAAATATTACTTTTTTTTTTTTTTTTTTAGTTTTTAAGAAAAACGAACATTTACCAATTAAACACCAATTTTCCTGAATCACACACAGTCACCAAAACCCCTCCAATACCCCATTTCCATTCAAAATACAGAATATTATTGACATGTTTGTAATATGTATATTCAATCACCACTCGCGACTCCACTAGAGATTTAAACAGAGTAATTATGTTTACATTTTCACCAGAATTTTTACATTGATGAGATTTTAAAATCACAAGTTTAGCTTGTCCAATTAAGAAATTGATAAGTGTGCATTTTTGCTGACAAGACTTCTTGTATCTGCAACCAAAAATGAATAGACTATTAGAAAAAATAAAGCCTAATCTTACAATCATGTTCTCTAATAGTTCAAGCAATGGTTTAAGTCTGACACATTCACAGAACATATGAAAGACATTGTCGAGAAGGTTACAAAAAGGACATACTGGTTGAACAGTCTCATTAATCTTGGACACAAAAGAATTTGAGGCTATAATACAATGTAGTATTCTCCACTGAATGTCTCCACATCTTTTGGAGGTAGGAGGCTTATAAAATAACCTCCAAGATGGATGGATATCAGTGGAAACAGAAAGCCAAGACCTCCATTTAGTGTCCGGTCTTTGCAACAACTGACCCAATTGTGAAATTTTCACACACATATGGTATAACACCTTTTTCTCAATGCAATTAAAATCCAATGCACCATACCCTTTCAGCAATTTTATCTGGTTATTTTCATCAGATTCCCAATCTTTAAAAACAACTTTAAGTACAGGAAAAGACCTATGGATAAAACCACACCGTAGAACATTATTAATAAAATCAGTAAAACTCTGTGGAAAAGCTGCCCTAATATTCTTCATTAGACCTTCTACGATTCTTAATGAATTTATCCCAGTTTGACTGGCAATTACATGTGCTGGTTTCCATTGGCCATCATTTAAATCAATCAGATCGATGACTTTTGTTAAGCCAGCAGTCAGACATTTAGTAATTAAAGAAGATGGCACATTGTCTAACTGAAAAAGTGGATTGAAAAAAAGAGGTTCTAAAACACCATAATGGTCATCTTCATGTCTCAAAACTTTAAAACAACTCCAAAACTTGATCAGTCCCAAATAAAACCTAAAAGGCAATGATTGCACTTTTTCCAGGAGATTCTTCTGCATTAAAAACAACTGTTTTTCTATACCGAATCCACCAATTTTCTGCAGTATATATGATCCAAATACAACCCAAGGCGCAGGTTCAGAATTGTACAAAAGCTTTTGTAGTGACTGTAGTCTCATTGCCAAAACCTTGGACTCTAGGTGTATTAGCCCTTGACCACCCTCTGCCACAGGTAGATAAAGGACACCTGGAGGAAGCCAATGGTAGCCATCCCAAAAAAAATTAACAAATGCCTTTTGTACTCCAGAAAGTAATTCTTTTGGCGGATCCAAAACAGTAAATTTGTGCCATAGCATAGAAGCTGCTAAATTATTAACGACCAAACATCTCCCCCTAAAGGAGAGGTGTGGAAGAATCCATCGCCACTTAAGAATTCTTAAAATTACCTTGTCTGCTAACCCTTGCCAGTTCTTATCTGTATATTCGTTTGTCCCAAAATATATTCCAAGGATTCTGAACCCATCTTTGGCCCAGCTACATTGCTGAGGTAAACTAGGTGGTCCTGCATCCTGCCAGTCACCCAACAATAAGGATGTACATTTCTCCCAATTAATACGTGCTGATGATGCTTGCTGATACGTGTTTAAAGAAGAAGTTAAAATCGAAACATCTTTTGAATCTTTTATAACTACTGTTACATCGTCAGCATAAGCTGTAAGTTTGACTGAAGGGTTATTAGGAATATTAAAACCGCTCAGTTGCCTCCTGAGTGATATTAGTAAAGGTTCAATAGAAATGGCATATAAAAGACCAGAAAGAGGACACCCTTGCCTTATTCCTCTAGTTACAGGAAAAGGCCTGGTTAATGAACCATTTATCTTCAGCATGCTAAAAATTCTATTGTTTAACATCTTAACGAGAGACACAAAATAAGGGCCAAAACCAAAAGCTTCTAGCGTTTTAAATAAATACTGGTGATCGACTCTGTCAAAAGCTTTTTCTTGATCCAAAGAAAGGAACCCAATGTCCATGTTGTGCATTTTGGCCACAGTAATCATATCTCTTATCAAGAAGAGATTATCAAAAATTGTCCTTTTCGGAACACAAAAAGTTTGGTCCATGTGAATAACTGAGGCCATATATTGCTTAAGTCTATTGGTCAGAGATTTAGATAATATTTTAAAATCAACACATATTAGTGATACTGGCCGCCAGTTCTTTAAACATCCAAGGTCTCCTTTTTTAGGGATCAAAGTCAGAATAGCCCTTCTACTGCTCAGAGGAAGGGTGCCTTGATGAATGCATTCAAGAAAGACTTCATACATGTCCTGACCCAATAGTTCCCAGAACGCCTTAAAAAATTCTGCTGTAAGTCCATCCAGACCAGGTGACTTCCCCGAACACATTTCTTGGACAGCTTGCGAAAGCTCTCCAAAAGTCAAAGGCTTATCCAAGTCATTTTGTTCTTCTTCTGATAATTTTGATACCTCCTTTAACAATGAGTTGACTGCTGTGTCGTCACATAACTCTGAACAGTATAAATCCTCATAAAATGAAAGGGCATAAGATTGAATCTCTTGTTGATCAGTTATCACTCCCCCTCCTGGAATTTTCAGCTGATGAAGACTTTTCTGTTCCCTTGGTTTCTTTTCAAGTCCAAAAAAGAAAGATGTGGGAGCATCCATATCATTCAGTTGTGCAAACCTGGTCCTCAGAAAGGCATCCTTTCCTTTTTCTTCCAATAGATTTTTTAAAAGAAGTTTATCATTTGCAACAGAGTCAGTAAAAGTTGAGTTGTTGGTACAGTCACTGCTTTGCCCAAGTATAGCTTGTTCGAGGGACCTCATTCTTGTTTTGAGCATTCCAGCATTATGGGCAGTGTACTGCTGACAAAAAGACTTCATTTGTGTTTTTCCAACATCCCACCATTGATTCAGTGACTGAAAATGACTTCTCTCCTCTCTCCAAGCTTTCCAGAAAAGATTGAAAGAGTGAATAAAAGTGCAGTCCTGCAATAATCTATTATTAAAACGCCAATGTGATTTAAAAGGCTTAGAAAGAGAGACTGATACAACAACTGATACATAGTGATGATCAGACAGGAAAGATGGTGCAATCGAGCAATTAAAAAACCTACCTCTAGTGCCCTTTTCAACATAAAACCGATCAAGCCTTGCCCCTGACAAATTATTTGAATTATTTTTTAACCATGTGTACTGTCTCACTCCAGGAAAAGCTTCCCTCCACACATCAACTAACTTATGTTCATTAATTATTTTTTTTAAACACTCAGCAGAAGAATTATGAGGTTCATTGTGATTCCTGTCCAGATGTGAATCAATAGTGCAATTAAAATCCCCTCCAATTATAATCATATTCCCCCGAGGACACTGTAATATGGCATCAGAAAGTATTTTAAAGAAAGAAACACGGTCATGACCAACAGTTGGTGCATAAACATTAATAAAAGAGAAATAGGCATCTCCTATAACAATATCAGCCCTCAATATACGACCAGGTATTATTTCTATTGCATTTGACTGCATACTGACATGTGGGGAAAAAAGAAATGCTACACCAGCACTAAGGTTTGTGCCATGGCTTAGTAAAACATTTCCCTTCCACCCACTATGCCACTGTGCCTGATTTTGATGGTCTGTATGCGTTTCTTGCAAGAAAATAACATCAGCCTTTTTGAGCCGCAGATAATCAAATAAAGCAACTCTCTTTTTGGTGCTCCGACAACCGTTAACATTAAAAGTCGCAATGTTTAAGGTTGCCATGGCAAAAAGAATGCAAATAATAAAATATATAATCTTATACATTAGTCCTGTTTGTTTTTTCTCAATCCAAATTATCAATCATTTTTTTAACAGTAGTGACATGTTTCCTTAATCGGAATCTTTTAAGTTTATCGAGCTCATCCAATGATGCTTTTCTCATTGCTACAGCACAGGATTCCACAAACAGTTGTAAATCTGGGAAATACTTCTCTATTTTTGGCCTTCGTTGATTAAAGGTTTCATCAAGAAAACTGTTAAGTTCTTGTACCGTGTAATAAGATGGTTTTATTTGCGAATTGCGTCTTTTTTCAACACGACTTTCTTTTATATTGTCATTAACAAGATCCATCACATATGATTCTTCACTATCATAATTAATGTCAATGGACTGAGCCTCACCACTCTCAGACAGTTGATCAGCTTCAGCCAGTACCAGGCCATCAGTCTCTCGCGAGTCGCGAGGCTTCCCGTCTCCCCCGAGCCCGTTCAGCTCTGCGGGGTGCTCCGGTTCATCACTGTTTCCAGCAGCAGCGGTTCCACCGCTCGCCGCGCTGCGCACTTCAGCGCATACATCAGTGTTCACCGAACACTCTCCTGCAGTCTCATTCGCTGCATCCACTTTCAGATTTTCATCGTCTTTTAACAATGAATCTGAATCAGCCCGTTGGTCAGTGTCGTTATTGTCATTCTGATTTTCATTTTCCGTGCCAACTTGCTCCGCGATTGCGGTCGGCTCAGTCTCATTCACATTTATATTTTGGTTTGTCATCTTATTATTTGTACATCTCAATTTTGTATGACCGTAAACCCCACAAGAGAAGCATTTCATTGACTCTGTACTGATAAAAATTGTGTAATCCTTACCGGCCAGAGTCAATTTTGCAGAGACGTCCAAGTGTTGGAATTCAGCATTTAAAATGATAGCAGTTTGGCGTCTAAAAGACATAATGTGTTTTAATTCTGGGTTTTTTACCCCAAGTGGGATCATTTTAATTGGCATCACAATTTTGCCATAGCGGCTAAGTAACCGCTCGAGTGATTCATTTGAGATGAATGGAGGCACATTAGAGAGAGTTACTTTTTTTGAAGGGCTCGACAGTGGTAACACGGGTAAAAAAGTATCGCCAACAGACAGTCCGGCCTCAACTAAGTGATGAACCATTGACTCTTCCTTCAAAAACACAACAACTGCCTTGTTCATTCTGGATGCCGATAATATATTCCTGGCGCCTATTTCTGCGCTTATAGCTGTCAAACAGTCCTCAATGGTGATTGATTCATCCGGTAAACATTTACAACCATGTCGGGCTGTTAAAGAAGCAAACCCATCTGAATCTGCCGGCATGTTCTCGACCTCTAGATAATTAAATGTTATAAACTAAATCTCACTTGTAGAAAAAGAGAAGAGAAAATGAATGAAAACTCACTCAAACAAGCCGCCAGTCGCTCCAACACTCACGCAGCCCTCCCAGCTACCCCGTACATCCGCACATGCGCGCACACGCAGAGAGAGAGAGAGAGAGAGAGATAGTTAGATAGATAGATAGATAGTCGAGAGTGCCACAGACTTTTTGACTCACTGAGTAAACGATCGGCAGGTCTACAGTATATGTTGTGTATATGGTATACACAGTTCAGCAGGAACAGAAGAGCAGGAGTGAGCAGATCTCCATCAGCGTCGCCCACAGCAGCGTCATGTTCTCTGTCATATCAGTGATCAGCTCTGCTCTGCTGCAGGAGAACAGCGGAGACCCAGAGAGACGTGTGTTCCTGCTGGGAGACGCAGATATTCGGAGTGTGTTGTGCAATTAAACAGCCTCAAGACGGCTTGTCTTCTGACAGTGTGTTCTGTCTCAGTCTGTCTGCAAACCTCTGAAGCTCCACAGAGGCTGATGATCCTCACAGCACATGGAGAGAGTCAGCCTGCAGTCAGAAACACACCTGATCTCACACACACACACGCACAATCACACACACACACACACTAACGCTCATACATTTCCCATATATTTACTGTAATTATCACATTAACCCCTAAAACAGGGTCATTCGTTCATGTAAGTATGTAAATATACAACATTTACTGAAATAAATCCTAAAATAAGGGAATATTTGAGTGTAAATGTTACTCACTTGTCATTATTTCAACTTTAATTTAGTTTAACAAACTTTAAAATAACCCTGCAGAACACAGCACGTCTCAAAACACAACCTGGATGTCCAATAATCCTAATACTGATGTGTGTGTGCGTGTGTGTGTGTGTGTGTGTGTGTGTTGCATCATCAGCGCATCTCTGAGACTGATGTGAAGCGTCCAGCGGCTGAAAGCAGACATGCGCAGGGAAATGTCAGCATGGCTCTGCTGGTGTATAATAAGCTTTAGTGTGTGTGTGTGTGTGTGTGCAGGAGAAATGAAGCATATGGAGGCAGAGCTGGAGTCTGGTGTTTTCTGACAGGCCTGTTTCTGATGAACGTCTGACCTTTAAAACCTTCGCTGACATTACTGCATGATAAACACTGCGCTGAGCTTCCGGCATGACACTTATATCTGCGCGTTTGCATGACTCAAGCGTTCTGTCCCTCCGTTTCAGACTCACACACACACACACACACACACACACACACACACATACAAACACACTTGTACAGCTATCTTTATGTGGACGTGATGATGTTTTGACTGTACAGACTGTATATTCTCTCCCTCTACCATCAAATCTAACCCTCATAGGAAATGATTAGCATGTTTACAGTTTCCAAACCTTTATTTCTGTCTGATTTATGAGCCGTTTTCTTCATGGGGACTAAAAAATGTCCCCATAAGGTCAAAATTGACTGGTACTTGTTATTGCTCTAAAATAAGCGTCCACCTCACATTAGACAAGCTCCAACTTTACTTTTTTCTATAACTGCATCTTCATCCTTTAGCATTTGAGGCTTTAAATGTTGAGGAGTTTGTTTTCATGTTTAAAGAGCACCTTGTTAACCCCTTTTTTAAGGTTAAGGTTTAAGGTTTGTAGCAGTGCAACATGGCTGAAGCCGCAGACTGAGCCGCACTGCTACTCGTGTGATATTGCGTTTATACAGCAGTTCAATGACATAACGGTGTATATAAGAAAGAAAATCAAACATGGAGAGTCTCAAAAACCCTTTTGTATGAGGAACTACTTTCTTCCACCATTTATTTACATCTGCAGCTGACGTCAGAAGAGCAGAAACTGTTATTAATTCACCAACGTCACTTTAGAGCTAGTGTCTGAATGATTCTCTAGCGTAATGTCTGATATGATGACAGAACAGCTGATTTTGCTCACATTATAAGGCTGAACAGCATGAAATGCCATCAGTCTACTTCCCACTATTTCTCTATTACAATCAGGAGATCACAATAGTTAACCTTGAAAAAGCCAAAGCAAACACTAGCAGATTACTATGGGATAAATACAGTACTAGAACATGCAAGAGAGAGAGAGATCGACTCAGAATGTCACTTACCTGATTTATAACGAAACGTACACTGAGAAAACTGTTTTTCCCCCCTAAGGACTTATTATGCGCTCTCTGTTGCCATCTTGTGGCGGAACATCCACCGTTACTTTCTTTGGTCTGCATTGACAGGCTGATGGCGGCTGATGCAATGAATCTGATGCTCCGAAATGATGAATATTTAAGATATTATCCTTAAGATGATAAATCTTACCCTTAAGATTCACTATCCTTATAAATAAACTGCAATCTAAACAACTACACTCTCGCCTTCAAACGCCTCAAAAGTACATGATGTTGTCCAACAGAGCGTCTCTGCTTGTCGCTGTATGTGGGCGGAGTAATACACAAGGGTGAAGAGGCTGTATGAGTGCTGTTATTTGCAGAATATTGCACAGCTATCAGCCAATCAGATTCAAGAACCAGACAGAACTGTTGTATAGATATATATATAATCTTGTATAAATAAATATCTGTTCACACGCAGGGCTTCTATTATTCAGAAGAACAGGCCAAAACAGAAAGAATATATATATATATATATTCAGTTTTATATATAAGAAGTGTTTGGGTTTTCTGCCTCATCTATGTGCTATAAATAGATTAGTTATTGTATATCTGACATCTGACACAGTGGTGTGTGTGACTGCCGGTTTCTGCAGAAATCACAGAAGCGGACGTCCTCCAATTCACTCTGTCTGGTTCTGTTTTGATTTTCTTCCACAGCTTGAGTTTGCAAAGCGTGTAGGAAGCTTTCGACAACTGTGTGTGTGTGTGGGTGTGTGTGTGTGTGTGTGTGTGTGTGTGTGTGTGTGTGTGTGTGTGTATTTGTGTCTGAAAACCATTGTGTGTGTCGAGAGAGAGAGCCACAAAAGATAATAATAACAGCAGAAGCAGTGGTGAACAGAGAGAGAGAGAGAAATAGAGAGATAATAATAACAGCAGAGAGTGGGAGATGAAGAGATGAACTCTTTCTCTCTCTCTTTATTTCCCCATGCAGGTTTTGTTGCAGTGTCAGCACATAGCCAGCAGATGGCAGCAGAAGCTCACTGTGTGTATATTGAGCTGACAGAAACACAAGACACAAAATCAGTAACTCCAGACCTGCAGCATCTAGAAAACTCTGTCACCTCATACTGACTGGGGAACATATAGTATTTATCCATCTGTCTGTATGCTGTTTTATGCATGCCTTTATTTATTTATGCACAGCTATTTATGCATTTCTTCAAGGATTTATAATTTTATTTACACATTTGGGCAGTTATTCATGCATTATTTATTATTATTTTATTAATTATTTTAATTATTTAGCCATTTTTGTAGCATTTATTTATCCATTTGTGCATTAATGCATTTATTCATGAATTACAGTATGTATGAGTTATTCATATATATATATGAATTTAGTCATGCATTTTTCTACATTTATTCATGTTTATTTACGCTTTAATTATTTTTATTTTTGTGCATTTATGCATCTATTTAATTTATGCATTTATTTATGCACATATTTGTGCAATTATTTATCCATTTATTCACGTGTTTATTTATCCATTTATGTATGCTCTTAACTATGCATTTATGCATTTGTTGAAGTATAAATGGATGCTTTTTCACATAGACATAATTCCTTGATTTATTTATCAGTTTACCTATACATTATATACATCATTGCATTAGTTTATATAGTTATTTATGCATTTGATAATACTTAATGCATTTACTTAATTAATTAATTGTGCATTTATTTATGTACAATTCTACATGTTTATGCAATAATTTATTCATGTTTTCACATGTTTATTTATGCATTGATTTATGTGTTCATGTGTCTATTTATGCGTTTATTCATTTAGTTATTTATGGCATTTATATATCATTTATGCACTTAATCTCTCACTTATTTTGCATTTATTAATGTTAGTCATGCATTTATGTTCATTTATGCATTTAATTTATCACTTAATTGTGCATTTATTTATGCAAGTTTCTACATTTTTATATAATAAATCATTCATTTTGTTCACGTGTTTATTTATGCATTTATTTATGTAGTTATTTATGGCCTTTACATTTATTTATGTATTTAATTGATCAATTATTTGTGCATTTACTTATGCACTGATTTATTTATGTTTTCATGTGTTTATGCATTTATTCATTTGGTTTTTCATGGTATTTATGCATTTAAGTTATCACTTACTTGTGCATTTATTTATGCACATATTTCTACATTTATTTATGCATTTATTTATGTTATTCATGTATTTATATTTATTTTTGCATTTACTTTATCACTTATTTGTGCATTTATTTATGCACATATTTTTACATTTATTCCTGCATTCTTTTATTCATGTTTTCATTTGTTTATTTATGCATTTATTTAGGTAGTTATTCATGCATTTATATTTATTTATGCCTTTAGCCATGTGTTTAAATATATTTATTCAAGGGTTTATTTGTGGATTCAATTTGTCATTTCAGTGCATTTATTTATGCTCATATTTGTGCATTTATGAATGTGTTTATTTACACATTTATTGCATGTATCTTTGCATTTATATATGCATTTATTTGATACCCATGCATTTATATTCCATTGTGCCTTTAATTTATCATTTATTATTACATGTGTTTATGCATTTATTCATGCATTCATTTATATAGTTATTAGTGTGTTTTTAATAATTTATGCATTTAATGTATCACTTATCTGTGCATTTATTCATGCACATATTTCTACATTTATTCCTGCATTCATTTATTCATGATTTCATGATAATTTATGCATTAATTTATATAGTTATTCATGTATTTATATTCATTTATGCATTTATTTATGCACATATATTTTTATTCATTCATTTACGTTTTCATATGATTTTTATGCATTTAATTTTTCTTTTTTGTGCATTTATTTATATTTTTATTTATGCATGTATCTTTGCATTTATTTATACATTTATTCATCCAATAATTTATTCATGTGTTTATTTATGGATTTATTTAGGTTTATTCATGTTTTTATATTCATTTATGCATTTATGTTATCACTCATCTATGCATTTATCTATGCACATATATTTTAATTCATGCATTCATTTATGTTTTCATGTGATTTTTATGCATTTAATTTTTCTTTTTTGTGTGTATTTATTTATATTTTTATTTATACACATATTTCTTTCTTTATTTATGCATTTATTCATGCATTAATTTATTCATGTTTTCATGTGTTTATTTATAGCTTTATTTCTGTAGTTATTCATGCATCTATATTCATTACTGCATTTAATTTTCACTTAGTTGTGCATTTATTTATGCACATATTTCTTTATTTATTTATACATTTATTCATGCATTAATTTATTCATGTTTTCATGTGTTTATTTATGGATTTAGGTAGTTATTTGTGTATTTATAATAATTTATGCATTTATGTTATCACTCATCTATGCATTTATATATGCACATATATTTTAATTCATGCATTCATTTATTTATGTTTTCATGTGATTTTTATGCATTTAATTTTTCTTTTTTGTGCATTTATTTATATTTTTATTAATGCATGTATCTTTGCATTTATTTATACATTTATTTATGCACACATTTATTCATGCATTAATTTATTCATGTTTTCACGTGTTTATTTATGCATTTATTTCTGTAGTTATTCATGCATTTATATTAATTTTATGCATTTCATTCATCACTTATCAATGCATTTATTTATGCACATATTTTATTCATTTATTCATGTTTTCACTTATGTATTTATTTATGCTTTCAATTTGAATTTTGTTCATGCATTTTTCTTTTTTCTTTGAAGATAATCAAGTTTTAGCATTTAACATTTTTAAAAATGGTGAAGTCAGATAAATATGAAGGGAATCAGGGGTTTTTGTATTGATGGAGTTCATGCAGCCGAAGTGTATGTTGTATAAGTTGGCCTAAAGCCTGTAATGCAATAGATTTGTATGCTTTCTATTAAACCTACAAACATTAAATGAGGCAGTGACGTCTTCAGGAGCAGCTCCGCACACACCGAAGCCTCTTCACGTCACTGTTTTGTGTTGTGGTCGTGTTGTTCACAGTTTCCTGGAGCCGAGCAGAAGCCACAGGAAAACTAGGACACCATGATGTCACTTCCTCCAGAGTTCCCGCTAACCGACTCACTTCTTCCACTCGTCTGTCCTCTCTTGCCCATTTATCCAGTGTTTTGCTTCATTATAGGCTCTTTAAGTAGGGCTGGCACACACTTCAGAGGTGTGTGTGTGTGTGTGTGTGTGTAACTTAGGCATCCTGCCAACTGGAGCACACACACACATTAATAAATGGCCAACTGTAATGCTGCTAATGAGTTTGCAGGGGATTAATGCTTTGCTACACATAAACATCTCTTTATTTAGTCTTACCTCTGGAACTTTGATCTGAGCTGCTTTATATTGAGGGTTTTCATAACATTTATTTAAAGCTACAATGCAGAATAGGCAGCTTTGTGACAGTTTCTGACCCCTCAAAACAGGAGAATGTGTTAATATAAATGTTGTACTTGTTTTAAAGGGCAGCTGTTATGCAAAAACTCACTTCTATAAAAGGTTTAAACCTCGCTGTGTGTCAGCAGTGTGTGAATATCTCCAGCCTCTACTGATTAAACACGAATGAATTGTGTTTGTTCTAATCAGACTTGATGAATGAAACACTTTGATTGACATTCTCTCTTTGTTCGTGTCATCAGAGGGGGAAAGCCCCGCCCACTAGTGCCCATCACTCCATCTCATTAGCATAAACAGCAGCCCTGAGTGAGAAGCAGCCGTCTGTCCATTAGCCATTAGAGTGTTTGAGCTGCTGAAGATAATGTCAGCATAGACTAAGAGGATTATAGATGTGGAGTTCAAACAAGAAACATGCTAACTTGCTAATTCATACTAGAAACATATTAATTCATGCTACAAACATGCTAACAACATGTAATTCATACTAGAAACATTAATTCATGCTAACAACATGTTAATTCATACAAGAAACATGCTAGACTATGCTAATTTGTACAAGAAACATTCAAATTCGCTCTACAAACATACTAATTTATAATAAAACATGCTAGGAACATGCTAATTCATACAAGAAAACTTACAAGAACATATTATTTCATACTAGAAACATGTTCATTCATACTAAGAACATGCTAAGAGCATGCTAATTCATACTATAAACATACTGATCCATACTAGAAAAAATCCAAGAACATGTTAATTTATACTAGAAACATGCTAAGAACATGCTAATTTATACTTGAGACATGTTAACAAGATGCTAAATAATACTAGAAGTATTTTAATTAATACTAGAAACATATTAATTTATACTGGAAATATGCTAAAAAACATGCTAATTAGAAACATTCGAATTCATTCTAGAAACATACTAACTCACACATGCTAACTTGCTAATTCATACTAGAAACATATTAATTCATGCTACAAACATGCTAACAACAAGTCATTCATATTAGAAACATTAATTCATGTTAACAACATGTTAATTCATACAAGAAACATGCTAGACTATGCTAATTTGTACAAGAAACATTCGAATTCGCTCTACAAACATACTAATTTATAATAAACATGCTAAGAACATGCTAATTCATTCAAGAAAACTTCCAAGAATATATTATTTCATACTTGAAACATGTTCATTCATACTAGGAACATGCTAAGAGCATGCTAATTCATACTATAAACATACTAATCCATACTAGAAAAAATCCAAGAACATGTTAATTTATAATAGAAACATGCTAAGAACATGCTAATTCATACTTGAGACATGTTAACAAGATGCTAAATAATACTAGAAGTATTTTAATTAATACTAGAAACATATTAATTTATACTGGAAATATGCTAAAAAACATGCTAATGAGAAACATTCGAATTCATTCTAGAAACATACTAACTCACACATGCTAACTTGCTAATTCATACTAGAAACATTAATTCATGCTACAAACATGCTAACAACAAGTCATTCATATTAGAAACATTAATTCATGTTAACAACATGCTAGACTATGCTAATTTGTACAAGAAACATTCGAAATCGCTCTACAAACATACTAATTTATAATAAACATGCTAAGAACATGCTAATTCATTCAAGAAAACTTCCAAGAACATATTATTTCATACTAGAAACATGTTAATTTATACTAGAAACATGCTAAGAACATGCTAATTTATACTTGAGACATGTTAACAAGATGCTAAATAATACTAGAAGTATTCTAAAAATATATATTAATTAATTCTATAAACATGCAAATTCATACTAGAAACATGCTAAGAACATGATAATTCATTCTAGAAACATGCTAATTCATACTGGACGCATGCTAATTCATTTTAGAGACATGCTAGCAGTGTTTAGTGGTGAAGGTGTTGAACTGGAGACTCATAAAACACGTGTAAGCGAATCTCCATCCATCTCCGTCCTGAAATAGAAGTGCATCTGTTGACATTCATGGCATCCCGTGTTTGCCTCCCTGCAGTTGCCGAGCAACACAAACACTGTTATCATCATCATAAATTAGCTCGTGTCAAACTATAACCATTTATAATGAACAAGAGATCAAGTTGTTTAGATTGTCTTTATGCATATTTAATTTATTATTGTGCTATTTATTCATTTTTAGCTTGTATCTCAGGCTTGCTCAGAATCTTGCTTTGTCATCTCATGCTAGGTTTGTTTTATTTTTTCTAAGTGGGTCAAACATCGTTTATTATTGATATTATTATTATTACTATTATTATTATTATTATTATTATTATTATTGTTATGATTATGATTATTGTTATTGTTATTATTATTATTATTTTTATTATTATTATTATTATTATTATCATCATCATCATCATCATCATCATCATCATCATCATCATCATTATTATTATTATTATTATTATTATTAATATCATTATTATTATTATTATTGTTATTGTTATTGTTATTGTTATTATTATTATTATTATTATTATTATTATTATCATCATTATTATTATTATTATTATTATGATTATTATCATTATTATTATTATTATTATTATTATTATTATTATTATCATTATTATTAATATTATTGTTATTATTATTATTATTATTATTATTATTATTATCATCATTATTATTATTATTATTGTTATTATTATTATTATTATTATTATTATTATTATTATTATTATTATTATTGTTGTTATTATTATTATTATTATTATTATTAATATTATTATTATTATTATTATTATCATAATTATTATTATTATTATTGTTATTATTATTATTATTATTATTATTATTATTAATATTATTGTTATTGTTATTATTATTATTATCATCATTATTATTATTATTGTTATTATTATTATCATCCATATTATTAACATCCATATACACTCATTCACTCACACTCATTCACTCACACACACTCATTCACTCACACACTCACACTCACACACACACACACACACACACACACACACACACACACACACACACACACACACATATATATATATACAATACAGCAAATTTAGTTAATCAATTCCCCTATAGTACATGTGTTTGGACTGTGGAGAAAACCGGAGCACCCAGAGGAAACTCACACCAACACAGGGAGAACATGCAATATCAGAAACACCAACTGACCCAGCCGGGACTCCAACAAGCGACTTTCTTGCTGTGAGGCCACAATGCTGGCCGTGCTGGCCAGATGATAGTTTTCACTTGTTTGAAAAAATGCTTCTTGATATAACAATGTTTTAGATATTTGGACTAGATACAAGACTAAACATCTGCAGTGCAGCTTTTCTGTTGAGTTGTTGCTTAGTGTTCTTTGTAACATGGTTTCTAAAAATATGATTGCAGTAAATACGAGAAACGTTCGTTCTGTGTGTGTCTGAGCTGGAGTTTCCGAGTGCAGAAGACACTTCTCCTCTGACTGAGAAACACAGCCATGTTTCATTCATTTTTCCATTGCGTCAGAAATCTGGAGAGCTGGAGTTCCTGATGGAGGAATGCAGACTTTATCACTCCTTCTAAACACTGTAAATAAATAAGAGTCATAACGCTGTTGTTTGTTTGCAGCATATTTATGTTGGGATCTGTTGTTTGCAGTGGTGAATGACTGAATAAATAAATACATCAGCTTTTCCTCTGACGAGCACCAGAGGTGTGTTTGCTCTTGACTGTGTGCAGAGCCACGTTCAGCATGGAAATGTAGGCCAGAGAGTGTCAAACACAAGTGATTATGAGTCCTCACATACACTCACTGGCCACTTTATTAGGTAGTTTTTTATTAGGCTAGTACCGGGTTGGACCCCTTTTTCCCTCAGAACTGCCTTAATCCTTCATGGCGTAGATTCAACAAGCTACTGGAAATATTCCTCAGAGATTTTGACATCATATTGACATGATAGCATCACGCAGTTGCTGCAGATTTGTCGGCTGCACATCCATGATGCCAATCTCCTGTTCCATCACATCCCAAAGGTGCTCTATTGGATTGAGCTCTGGTGACTGTGGAGGCCATTTGAGTACAGTGAACTCATTGTCATGTTCAAGAATTCAGTCTGAGATGATTGGTGCTTTATGACATGGTGTGTTATCCTGCTGGAAGTAGCCATCAGAAGATGGAGACACTGTGCTCATAAAGGGATGGACATGGTCAGCAACAATACTCAGGTAGGCTGTGGCGTTGACACCATGCTCAATTGGTACTAATGGACCCAAAGTGTGCCAAGAAAATATCCCCCACACCATTACACCACCACCACCAGCCTGAACCGCTGATACAAGGCAGGATGGATCCATGCTTTCATGTTGTTGAGGCCAAATTCTGAGCCGAGCATCCGAATGTGTCAGCAGAAATGGAGACTCATCAGACCAGGCAACGTTTCTCCAATCTTCTATTGTCCAGTTTTGGTGAGCCTGTGTGAATTGTAGCCTCAGTTTCCTGTTCTTAGCTGACAGGAGCGGCACCCGGTGTGGTCTTCTGCTGCTGTAGCCCATCCGCCTCAAGGTTGGACGTGTTGTGTGTTCAGAGATGCTCTTCTGCAGACCTCGGTTGTAACGAGTGCTTATTTGAGTTACTGTTGCCTTTCTATCAGCTGGAACCAGTCTGGCCATTCTCCTCTGACCTCTGGCATTAACAAGGCATTTGCGCCCACAGAACTGCCGCTCACTGGATATTTCCTCTTTGTCAGACCATTCTCTTTAAACCCCAGAGATGGTTGTGCGTGAAAATCTCAGTAGATCAGCAGTTTCTGAAATACTCTGAGCAGCCCGTCTGGCACCAACAACCATGCCACGTTCAAAGTCACCTAAATTCCCTTTCTTCCCCATTCTGATGCTCGCTTTGAACTGCAGCAGATAATCTTGACCATGTATACATGCCTAAATGCATTGAGCTGCTGCCATGTGATTGGCTGATCAGAAATTTGCATTAACAAGCAGTTGGACAGGTGTACCTAATAAAGTGGCCGATAAGTGAAAACACACACACACACACACACACACACACTACAGCTATTGAACATATTATTTTTGAAAAAAACAAAGGCATTTTGTCTGAAGTAATGAATCTGTGTCATATTTTTGGTGTAGTCTCTGCTCATTTTTCTCCTTGGTTTGCGCTTGTGTGTGTTTTAATTGTCAGATAGCTCCTCATGAGCTCATGGTCCTGTGTGGAGATCCAGATTCTCCATGCAGTGACCTCACCACTCAGACGCTCCACAGGTCAGTGACCCCTGGGCAGATTTGGGCAGCTCCTCGTCCTGCAGCTGTTGGCCTTTATTTGGGGCGTCTGTTTCTGAACCGCTCCACTTCTCTGGGATCCCACATCACGGCCGTGGCATGCCAGAACTGAGCCGCGTCACGGCTGGAATTACACACGGAGAGCTTGTTTGACAAAGTCCTAACAACCAGCTCTGTCAACACACACACACATACATACACACACACACACACACATACATACACACACTGGACATTCCATCATTATCTGCACTGGTCATTTACAGTGATGTCCATGTAAAGACTCCTGCAACATTATATTGTGTTATATATTATGGATGGATGGATATGTAGATGGGTGGATGGATGGATGGATGGATGATAAATGGATGGATGAATGGATGGATGGATATGTAGGCAGATTGATGGATGGATGGATGGATGGATATGTAGATGGGTGGATGGATGGATGGATAGATGGATGGATGAATGATAGATGGATGGATGGATGGATGATGGATGGATGGATGGATGGATAATTTATGGATGATGGATAGATGGATAGATGGACGTATGGCTGGCTGGTTGAATATGTAGACAGACAGATGGACTAATTAATGAATGGATGCATGATGGTTGGGTGAATGGATGGATGGATGAAATATGGATAGATGGATGGATGGATGGATGGATGGATGGATACAGTGGATGGATGGATGGATGGATGGATGGCTGGCTGGATGGATGAATATGTGGAAGGCCTTGCCTTGCCTATATGGATGGATGGATGGATAAGTAGACAGATAGATGGATGATGGATGGATGGATGGATGGATGGATGCATGGATGATGGATAAATGGATGGATGAATGGATGGATGGATATGTAGGCAGATGGATGGATGGATGGATTAATGGATGGATAGATATGTAGATGGGTGGATGGATGGATGGATGGATGGATGATGGATGGATGGATGATGGATGAATGGATGGATGGATAATAGATGGATGATGGATAGATGGATAGATGGACGTATGGCTGGCTGGTTGAATATGTAGACAGACGGATGGACAAATGAATGAATGGATGGATGATGGATGGGTGAATGGATGGATGGATGAAATATGGATGGATGGATATGTAGGCAGATGGATGGATGGATGGATATGTGGATGGATATGTGGATGAAAAGTATGGATACAGTTTATAGATAGATAGATAGATAGATAGATAGATAGATAGATAGATAGATAGATAGATAGATAGATAGATAGATAGATAGATAGATAGATAGATAGATAGATAGATAGATAGATAGATAGATAGATAGATAGATAGATAGATAGATAGATAGATAGATAGATAGATAGATAGATAGATAGATAGATAGATGTGAGAGTTGAGCATGAGTCAGGCTTACACACACACACACACACACACACAGCATTTTTTCTGGAAGCTTCATGTGTGTATTAGGAATAATGGCACTCAGCAGACATTCTGTTCTAAATCTGTGTAATATTTTATCAAAGACTAAAATGGAGCTCCTCATCAGAGCTGGTGGGTGGTGTGAAGTCTGGTGTTTGGCAAACACACACAGAGATGGACTGATTTTACATCACGGCGCAGGAATGTG
The DNA here is from genome assembly GCF_903798145.1 of Danio aesculapii. Classification (NCBI taxonomy): domain Eukaryota; kingdom Metazoa; phylum Chordata; class Actinopteri; order Cypriniformes; family Danionidae; genus Danio; species Danio aesculapii. The sequence continues at coordinate 22,263,499 of NC_079452.1, forward strand.
GGATTTATTTCCAGCCTTTTCTTCCCACATCTGAGAATAAAGCAGATCATCCCACCTGAAGGATGTGTTTGCTGTGCACTCATAAATCTGCTTATGTTTGATCACAGCTCTCCGCTGGGGAATATGATCAAATAGCAGACTTTCTCTTCAGGATACAGATGGTGTGAGCTGTGGATTCTCCAATTTGACCTCCTCAAAAACTGCATTTAGGTCAGCTGTCATTTCAAATGTGTTTCATATAGTTATAAAGGCTGATCAGTACTTTTATGTTGGTCAACAAAGGGTGTCACGGTGGCTCAGTGGTTAACACTGTTGCCTGAATCACTGGTTCAAGTCCCGGCTGGGTCAGTTGGTGTTTCTGTGTGGAGTTTGCATGTTCTCCCTGTGTTGGTGTGGGTTTCCTTTGGGAAGCTCAATAATATATCTGTGCAAACAATCTAGCCATAATGAGCAAATTATTTATTTCTAATTGGCATGCACCACTTTAAGACAGATTTCGATCGATCTGCGCAGCGCTGCATGAAGTCGAACGCAGCTAATGAATGAATGAATTAATTAACAAACAAATGAACAAACAAATGAACAAACAATCAAATGAATGAATAAATGAATGAACGAATGAATAAAATAACAAACCAACGAACAAATGAATGAACGAACGAACAAACAAACAAACGAATGAAGCGTCCTTTAGTACTGTGTCTATCTCCAGGTATCTTTCTTAAATGCCACTCATGTTTTCTGTGTCTCATTCTACTGAAGAGACAGTAGCCAGAATGTACTCAGCTTTCCATTCTAAACACACACACACACACACACACACATCACAGCAGTTGCCAGGGAGACTGTGTGACGTCAGTCTACTGCCATCTAGTGCATGTTACGGGAACTACTATCAGTTCTGCAAAGACAAAAAAAGAACCAAATTCACGTGACATTTTTATATTATTGTCCTCTGTTGCTGGGCAGCATGTATCCTGTGTGTGTGTGTGTGTGTGTGTGCGCGTGTGTGTGTGTGTGTGTGTGTGTGTCTGAATTAGCACCTGTGTTCCCTCAAGTCTGCACACATTCAGGCAATTATCATATTTCTCATTTTTAAAAGTGTGGATGAGTTTTTAATTGCATGCAGAAGAAGAGTATGTGTGTGTGGGTCTGTGTGTGTGTGTGTGTGTGTCTATAGGGGACATCCTGGCAGTCATCCAGCACACAGTGTCATTTTTTCTGCATTAAAGATGTAGTATAAAAGTCCCTCAACACCTCAACACAGTCAGAAATAGCTGCCTCAGTCACACACCTATTTGCAGCACTGCAGTCATACACACACACACACACACACACACACACACACACACACACACACACACACACACACACACACACACACGCACACACACACACACATACACACACACAGAGGGAAACGTGCAGAATGGTCAGCGAAAAGCCCCTCAATTAAAGCTGGTACATGAACCCGTCGGGTCCTAATTTGCTGTCTCCAGTTTCACGGATCTGCAACCTGCGCAACCTTGAGAAATGTCACTGCACCACTGTAGGAAACAAACAACACTTAAAGAGCCAGCGCAGACAAAACACAACTACTGTCATCCTTTACTCGCTACAAACATGTATGTGCAACACAGGAGGAGATATTTCGAAGAATGTCCATAAAGAAATAAATTTGCAAACTGTTTACTATAGTCGTGTCACCATAGCAACTGTAGAATTAGCAAAACAAATCAATTTCTAAAGTTGTGTTACCATAGCAACTATAAAATTAGCAGAACAAATCATTTACTGTAGTTGTTGTGTTACCATAGCAACTGTTGAAGTAGCGGAACAAATCAATTACTATAGTTGTGTTACCATAGCGACTGTAGAATTAGCAGAACAAATCAATTATTATAGTTGTGTTACCATAGCGACTGTAGAATTAGAACAAATCAATTATTATAGTTGTGTTACCATAGCGACTGTAGAATTAGCAGAACAAATCGAGTATTATAGTTATGTTACCATAGCGACTTTAGCATTAGCAGAACAAACTGATTACTATAGTTGTGTTACCATAGCGACTGTAGAATTAGCAGAACAAATCGAGTATTATAGTTGTTGTGTTACCATAGCGACTGTAGAATTAGCAGAACAAATCGAGTATTATAGTTGTTGTGTTACCATAGCAACTGTAGAATTAGCAGAACAAATCGAGTATTATAGTTGTTGTGTTACCATATCGACTGTAGAATTAGCAGAACAAATCGAGTATTATATTTGTGTTACCATAGCGACTGTAGAATTAGCAGAACAAATCGAGTATTATAGTTGTTGTGTTACCATATCGACTGTAGAATTAGCAGAACAAATCGAGTATTATATTTGTGTTACCATAGCGACTGTAGAATTAGCAGAACAAATCGAGTATTATAGTTGTTGTGTTACCATAGCAACTGTAGAATTAGCAGAACAAACCCATTACTATAGTTGTGTTACCATAGCGACTGTAGAATTAGCAGAACAAATAGAGTATTATAGTTGTTATGTTACTATAGCGACTGTAGAATAACCACAATTCAATTAACTAAAGCACTTTACCAGCTATCTTTGACTTAGGTAATGCAGAAACACCTCCCCTATCTCTGCCATCTTGGCTAAGGCTGTGCGATTAGAAACATTCGAAACATTGCGATTAGCTAATCACAAGAGGCTGCGATATAAAATATATATTATTTAACTTCCCCCACGCAGAGCAAATATGACTGTGACTGTCGTATTTGTGTCACAGTCTTACTAGCTAATTAAGTGAGCACACTTTTATTCTGCCCAATCAGAATTGCTCAACCGACGGAACGTCCACAATAAAAAAAACAAACAAACAGGAAAGCGCAAACCAGTGTGATGGTGTCTGCTGCTTCAGAAGCATTATAGACAAATTAATATCAAAGAAATGTCAGTATTATGGGAATATCATGGTTTCAAAGTCACATACACCAAACAAGACCAGGTCATTTGTAAGAGTTGTTGCAGAATTGTTGCCACAGCACGAGGAAATACAACAAGCAGCACCTAAAAAGCACCACGGGTGGCTAAATGAGGAGCGGCCTGCTAAAACGTCAACTAAAAGTATTGCCAGTGACACTCAATCAAGTAGCAAGCAAAGTACAATTTCAGAGTTGTTTGCTAATATAAGTTGACTTTTACTAACACTCACTGCATTTTAGCAGTAAGAAGCTACGATACAGATCATTGAGCTGAAGCTTGACTACAAAATTCAATCACTAATCAAATCACAACCGCAATATCTGAAAAAACAAAGATAAATCGCAATTAGATATTTTCCGCAAATCGCACAGCCCTGATCTTGGCCTCCAGTCCCATCATGATGTCAGTATTGTAATGTAATGATTGAACCAGTGACATCAGCCATGATTAACACCATTTGATTCAGGGACGCGTTGTTTTTTCATGCATACACAGTGAGTCAACACGGACTTCCCATGGACTTCCCAGTCGCAGGACACACAGATCATGCTTGTGATAATGTGCCCATTACATAAGCAATGATGATGCCTATAGTAAGCAACTGCAGCTTCTTTGTAGGCCTGCATACACACACACTCACACAAAGAGAGAGAGAGAATGTTGGAAAGCATTTCCTTCTACACTGTGAACATTACCACAACATTAGATCCTCATACTTCTCCAGTTTCCAGATAATTACACCAAATGTTACATTTCTGAAAAGTAGAGATAGATTGAGGCGTATCCCGGGAGAGAACGCCAGTCTGATTCTGAAATCAACAGCAGCAAAATATGCATCTTTCATCTTGTTTCTGGTTCAAATATCTACAATTTCTGGAATCAAGAAGCATTTTTCAGACAGGTAAAAAAAATATATTGTCTTGTTTTCGTATATAATAGGTAAAAATTAAGTGAGTTTTACCTTAAAACAAGCAAAATAATCTGCCAATGGAGTAAGATGAAGAGGTGAGCTGAATTTAATTGAGTTGAGTTAAGATGAGTGTAGATGAGTGGATGAGAGTCCCCTATCATGAAATGACATGAGATGAGTTGAGATTATTTGAGTTAAACTGAGTTGAGTTGAGTTGAGTTTAATGGAGTTTAAATTAGTTGAGTTGAGTTAAGATTACATTAGATTAGTTGATTTTAACTGAGTTGAGCTGAGTTGAGTTAAGATGAGTGTAGATGAGAGGATGAGAGTCCCCTTTCATGAGATGAGATTAGATTATTTGAGTTTAATTGAGTTGAGATGAGATTAGATTAGATTATTTAAGTTTAACTGAGTTGAGATGAGATTAGATTAGATTATTTAAGTTTAATTGAGTTGAGATGAGATTAGATTAGATTATTTAAGTTTAATTGAGTTGAGATGAGATTAGATTATTTGAGTTTAATTGAGTTGAGATTAGATTAGATTATTTAAGTTTAATTGAGTTGAGATGAAATTAGATTATTTGAGTTTATTTGAGTTGAGATGAGATTAGATTAGATTATTTAAATTTAATTGAGTTGAGATGAGATTAGATTAGATTATTTGAGTTTAATTGAGTTGAGATGAGATTAGATTAGATTATTTGAGTTTAATTGAGTTGAGATGAGATTAGATTATTTGAGTTTAATTGAGTTGAGATGAGATTAGATTAGATTATTTGAGTTTAATTGAGTTGAGATGAGATTAGATTATTTAAATTTAATTGAGTTGAGATGAGATTAGATTATTTGAGTTTAATTGAGTTGACATGAGATTAGATTATTTGAGTTTAATTGAGTTGAGATGAGATTAGATTATTTGAGTTTAATTGAGCTGAGTTGAGATTAGATTAGATTATTTGAGTTTAATTGAGTTGAGATGAGATTAGATTAGATTATTTGAGTTTAATTGAGTTGAGATGAGATTAGATTAGATTATTTAAGTTTAATTGAGTTGAGATGAGATTAGATTATTTAAATTTAATTGAGTTGAGATGAGATTAGATTATTTGAGTTTAATTGAGTTGACATGAGATTAGATTATTTGAGTTTAATTGAGCTGAGTTGAGATGAGATGAGATGAGATGAGATGAAATTATTTGAGTTTGAGTTTAACTGAGTTGAGATGAGATGAGGTGAGATGAGATTATTTGAGTTTAACTGAGTTGACATGAGATTATGGATGAGAGTCCCCTATCAGGAGAAGAGATGAGATGAGTTTAATTGAGTTCAGATAAGCTGAATTGAGATGAGAAGAGTTGAATTTAGTTTTAGTTTAAATCAGGTGAGTTAAGAAGACAAGTTGAGTTGAGTTGATTTGAGCTGAATAGAATTGAGATAAGTTAAGTTTGATTTAGTTGAATTGATTAGAAATGAATCAAACTAAACTGAGAGAGAGAGGAAGAGAAAGAGACCGGCGCGCTGCTGTCCGGCAGGCGGTTCTGGCCCCATCAGTGTCCGCATACTTGTGTGATGAGTCAGGAATGTGGTTGCATGCTTTACACATGAGCTATTACTGCACACACACACACACACACACACACACACACACACACACACACACACACACACAGCACAGCCCAGAAGAGCTCATTCAGAGACGGGGAGGCGGGAGGAGGAGGAGGCTCCACAATAGAGAAGCAGGAGCACACACACATTCGCGCACACACTCCTAGGCAGAAGCGCATAGACGCGCGCAGGGAAACAGTGCGGCTGCGACAGCGGCGGCTTCAACACAGCGGCTCTTCATCAGCGAGATTAGCAGCAGGTTTTTCTGATCTCCTGATCCCTCCTGCGCTCTGGACTGACATGCACGAGAGCGAGATGCGGCTGAAGATGCGCGTGCGGCGCATTAAGGAAGGGCGAGATCTGAGAGGTGAGTCGCTGGAGGGTTTAGAGCTGCAGTTGGGGCTTGCATGAATCTTTGTTTGCTGTTTGTGATTCTTTTAGCTAATGCTGTTTTCTGGCTATTCTGTTGGTGTTGTTAAGGAGGTGCATCGTGTGTTAGGATATTAGTGCATAAGTGCATACATGCGAATGTGTTTCATCCCAGTGACCTGCTTCTTATGTTTGGACAGTTTGAGAGTGTCTGTGTGTGTGAGAGAGAGAGGTTAGTCGATTTTTAGTTTCCTGCTGTCGTGTTTTTCGATCTTTGACTTAGTTTATGGAAAACTGAAAGTGAATGCAAGCAGGAGATTTCTTTTTAGATTTTATTATTATATTAAGATGTTATTATTATAACTTAACATTAAACAGAACGTCAGTTTTGTAACTGATATATTATTACAATATACTTTACAATTTTATTGGATATTTGATTAAACTTTTATTCATAGTTAAAGAATTTAAGATGGAATAATTCATATATACACTCTCAAAAATAAACAAACAAGAGCTGTCACTGGGGTGGTACCTTTTCAAAAGATACACATTTGTACCAAAAGGGTCCACATTAGTACTTTAAAAGCATATATTAGTACCTAAAGATTTTAAGAGGAACACTTTTGTACTTTTTAGGTACTAATATGGACTCTTTAGGTACAAATGTGTACCTTTGGAAAAGGTACCACCCCAGTGACAGCTCTCGTACCTTTATTTCTGAGAGTGTATTATAACAGTAGTAATTAAAATCTGTCTAACTGCATGTAGAAACTTATCATATTGATTAGAATCTGAAAATATAATCCAAATATACTAATTTAAATAATATAATATAAATCAACTGCATATTAAATTAAATATAAAGTTGCTGTTTTTACGTGTGTAATTATTCTTTAAGAAACTAGTTCAACTATTATAGAATTACAAAACATTTGCAATTTATAATAATAAATTATATACATATATATATATAAAATTTTGGGGTGGCACGGTGGCTCAGTGGTTAGCACTGTGGCCTTACAGCAAGAAGGTCGCTGGTTCGAGTCCCAGCTGGGCCAGTTGTCATTTCTGTGTGGAGTTTGCATGTTCTCCCCGTGTTGGCGTGGGTTTCCTCCGGGTGCTCCGGTTTCCCCCACAGTCCAAACACATGCGCTATAAGGGGACAGATGAACTAAATTGGCCGTAGTGTATGAGTGTGTGTGTGAATGAGTGTGTATGGGTGTTTTCCAGTACTTGGATGCGGTTGGAAGGGCATCCACTGTGTAAAACATATGCTGGAATAGTTTGTGGTTCATTCCGCTGTGGCGACCCATGATTAATAAAGGACTAAGCCGAAGGAAAATGAATAATTATATTAATTTTTCACATGAAAATAAACAAGCGTGTCTTTATTAATATGAGCTATATCAAAACCTCTTAATGTTAGAGTGTTATAGCCTATTATAAGCCTACTGATGTGTTTCTATGCCAAAAGGGAGCAGAAATGGTGTCTCCTATATTAATATTGCATTAGTATGTGAAAACGCTGCTGAATATTTCAGATGTAAAGCGAGTGTGTGTGTGTGTGTGTGTGTCTGACATGTGTGTGATTTGATGAGCTCATGGCAGTGATGAGGTGATGTCATCTGTTTTCACCGCTCACAGTTAGAGTTTGTCAGTATACTGCAGGAGAAACGATGTGCAGCTGAGTTTCGGCAGATTCTGGATCAGTCACACACTGACATCAGCAGCAGAAATATGGAAACATGATGACTGTGAGATATGAAATATGACATTGTGTCACAGCATCCATCTAAATGTGTCTGGGCTTGCTGGAGTATCATCATGTCCTTCTCAACACATTTAGCAGAGCTCTAAATACTACAGATCTGTATTTAGCACACACACACACACACACACACACACACACACACATGCTTACACAGACACACACACATGCTTGCACAATTCAAACATTTACATTTACACACACACACACACACACACACACACACACACACACACACACACACACACAAGTCGTGGTCAGTAAACAGTAAACAGGCAGTACAGGCAGCAAATAACGTAAACAAACAACAAACCAAGGGTCAAACACTTAAGGGTCAAACACACGTAATGTTCACAATACAATATAACAAGACTCAGCGCTGAAGTGTGTGTGTGTGTGTGTTGTTTATAAAGTCCATCTGATCAATTCATGAGCAGCTCCCAGCCCTGTGTAATCAAAGTGAAACAGGAACAGGTGTGAGTGTGTGGTGCATGCCAGGATTTGTAGTTCTTTTGGTGGCAGATTTGTAGTTCTCTCGATCTGTATCTGTATGACTAGATATCTGGTAATGACATTATTATGAGGGTTAAACAAGAACACATCTGCCAATGGCATAAACATTTAACCTAAATTTGGGAAAAAAATATGATTTTAAGCATGAACTTTATAAACTTTATTTGCATATGTTTGGCTTCTTAAGTAAATAATTATTTATTTATCGACTTATTTATTTAATTAGTTATTTATTTATTGACTTATCTATTGAATTATTTATGTATTGACCTATTTATTCATTTAGTGACTTATTTTTTTATTTATAGACTTATTTATTTATTGACTTATTTATTGACGAATTTATTTATTTATTGACTCATTTTTTGAATTATTTATTTATTGACTTATTTATTTAGTGACTTATTATTTTATTTATAGACTTATTTATTGCTTATTTATTTATTGACTTATTTATTTATTGACTTGTTTATTTGTTCATTTATTGGCTTATTTATTGATTGATTTATTTATTTGTTCATTTTCTGACTTATTTATTTATTGACTTATTTATTTATTGACTTATTTATTTGTTTATTTATTGACTTATTTATTTATTTACTTATTTATTTGTTTATTTATTGACTTATTTATTTATTGACTTATTTATTTGTTTATTTATTGACTTATTTATTTATTGACTTATTTATTTGTTTATTTATTGACTTATTTATTTATTGACTTATTTATTTATTTATTGACGAATTTATTTATTGACTTATTTATATATTTATTAATTGACTTATTTATTTATTGACTTATTTATTGAATTAATTATTTATTGACGAATTTATTTATTGACTTATTTATTGACTTATTTATATATTTATTTATTGACTTATTATTTATTGACTTATTTATTGACGAATTTATTTATTTATTGACTTATTTATATATTTATTTATTGACTTATTTATTTATTGACTTATTTATTGACGAATTTATTTATTTATTGACTTATTTATTTATTGACGAATTTATTTATTTATTGACTCATTTATTGAATTATTTATTGACAAATTTATTGAATTATTTATTTATTGACTTATTTATGGAATTAATTATTTATTTATTGACGTATTTATTTATTTATTTATTTACATATTCATTGACTTATTTATTGACTTATTTATTTATTGACTTTTTTATTTATTTCATCATTTATAATCCAATATTTTTTATTATCCATTGATTCATTCATTCATTCATTCATTCATTCACAGTATGTATTCTTTAATTTTAGATATTTGTTCTGGAAAACATGTTTGTTTTAATGTGGTTTAGACTTCATGCACCTTTTGCAATTCACACAGTGTGTATAACCTGATTAATCCTGCAGTGGAATCAGTAATGAAGTCATGTTCCTCAGTGTGTGTGCGTGTGTGTGTCCTTGACTCATCTGACATCATGTCTGAGGAATGTCAGTTCTTTTGCACGGCCTGGAAACTGGAAACCGGCCTGTGATGTCATAAAGCATGTCATAAAAAACCTGTCAGAGCATGTTCTGTGTGTGTGTGTGTGTCCATAAATGGTGTTGTGTGTGTGTGTTCATGTGTGGATCTGTGTATGTGTGTGTGCATGTTTGTCAGTGTGCTTGTTTGCATGCGTTTGAGTGCGTATGTGCATTTGTACATGTGTATAAGTGTGTCCATAAATTGTGTGTGTGTGTGTGTGTGTGTGTGCGTGTGTGTGTGTGTGTGAGCATGTGTATGTGTGTGTCGGTGTACTGTATGTGTGTGCTTTTGTCAGTGTGCTTGTTTGCATGTGTTTGAGTGTGTATGTACGTTTGTACATGCTTGTGAGTGTATAAATTGTGTGTGTGTGTGTGTGTGTGTGTGTGTGTGTGTGTGTGTGTGTGTGTGTGTGTGTGTGTGTGTGCGCGTGTTTGTGTGGATCTGTGTATGCGTGTGCGCTTTTTGTCAGTGTGCTTGTTTGCATGTGTTTGAGTGTGTCTGTATGTGCGTTTGTGCATGTTTGTAAGTGAGTAAATAATTTGTGTGTGTGTCTGTGTGCATGTTTGTTTGCATGTATGTGCATTTGTACATGTCTGTATGTGGGTGTATAAATTGAGTGTTAGTGTATGTGTGCATGTTTGTAAGTGTCAATGTTAGCATGTGTATGAGTGTGTCTGTGCATGTTTGTAAGTGTGTGTGTGTGTGTGTGTGTGTGTGTGTGTGTGCCTGAATATTTGTGAGTGTGTGTGTTTGTCCATCTATCTTTCTGTGCGCGTGCTTGTGCGTGTGTGCGCGCCTGCTGGCCACCCGCATGTTGAGCGATGATGTCATGCTGCTTGGCGGTTGCTTTTAATAGCAGGAAACAGGCAGGCCTTGAGCTGCTTCTTAAAGGGACAGGCGCCTTTAAACACACTCTCTGCTGATTTGAATATTCATGCGTTTATATAATCAGACCTGTTGAAAAACAACTTCCTTCAACTCTCCCGGTGAAGTCAATGCCCTGAGGTTACACCGCCGACATTTCAGTATCTCTGGCGCTGTTTATTTGTTATTCCAGGAACAAACAAACAGGAAAACAATAACAAATACAGTCAACAGAGCATAGTGTACAGTGTGGGCGGCACAGTGGCTCAGTGGTTAGCAGTGTGGTCTCACAGCAAGATGGTTGCTGGTTCAAGCCTCAGCTAGGTCAGTTGGCGTTTGTGTGTGGAGTTTGCATGTTATCACGGCTTCACAGTATCACTGTATTGTGATTACTGCTCCAAAATAGGTTCTTTTTAAATGTCTGGGTCCTTTTTTACCCTATTGAAGACAATATATCTTATTTTAAGAAACATTTAAGATATTTTGGACCAGCAGCTTTTGATGTAGACCAGAGATGCACAGAATAGGGCCTGCGGGTTAAAGTTGGCCCATGGTAACCTTTGATTTGGCCCGCCATCCCATCTGAAAAGAGAGGGAGAATGATGGGGAGGTGGTTGGGGTGAAAACATATGCTGGAATAGTTGGCGGTTCATTCCACTGTGGTGACCCCTGATGAATAAGGGACTAAGCTGAAGGGAAATGAATGAATGGATAATAATAGTTAAACGTTTGTCATATTAAAGACATATGTTGGTAGGTCCACCCATAAATTGTTTACAACTTTACAGAAAAATAAATATGAATAAATAACTAAATAAGAGCGTCTCTCTTTATTTCTGCGGCTTCTTTCCATGACACGAGCATCCGCTGATGATGTCATCGGTGACTCACTTTAACCAGCTCTGACTCACAGCAGATCTGATGGCCTTTTCTGAATGATGTCATGGTGTGAGGGCTGTGAATGAGGCCAGTCAGTGAACCAATGCATGAATAAATGAAGGAGAGTCACATGCGTCTAATTACAGACTCTTACCTCATGCCTGTGTGTCTGTGTGTGTGTGTGTGAAAGAGAGAGAGCTCATCTGCTTTTATTGCCGTTATTCAGAGCTTTGGGCTGTTTGCATTCTGATAATGCAGACGTTCTGCAGATGATGTCATGCTGGATGTTCACAGCGATGATGTCATGCTGCATATTTGAATGATATAGTTTTAGGTTAAAGGGCAGCTGTGGATGAAGTAAATAAAGGGCTAAAATAGACTTCATTAGAATGACCAAAAAGATAATAAAGGATATATATGTTTTATATATATATATATATATATATATATATATATATATATATATATATATATATGCGCATGTGCTTTTCTGTGTACAATTGTGTCTGTGTGTGTGTGTGTGTGTGTATTTGCATGCATGTGTGTCTATGTGTGTGTGTGTGTGTGTGTGTGTGTGTGTGTGTGTGTGTGTGCATAAAATTGTGCATGTGTGTGTTTCCTCCGAGTCCTGCTTGGCTGTAGTGTTCCTCTGTGAGATGCTGAGCTCATGCAGGAAGCAGGAACACAGACTCTGACACTGGATCAGCCGGAGCTCAGCTTTCAGCAGCTCTGCTTTCTCGTTTCCTTCTCAAGCAGAGCCAGATGTCAGAGAAAACTGCGCTTGTTTGAATGAAACCGTAAACCAGCGCTTTCCTCATGCTTCTGCATTTGCTGTAGTGTTTCTACAATACTGGAATTACAACTTCCAAAAAATTTTTATAAATAAATAAAATAATAATAATAATAACAATAATAATAATATCGGTATTCAGTTTTATTTTCGATATCGTGATGAACAAACTCTGTAACATTAAAAAATGCAAATAAAGTAAAAATGGAAAATAATGCTTATACCAGGTACGTCAGGAGTCCTTAAGTCTAAAAGGCAAGAAATGATCAAAATAATAATAATAATAATAATAATAATAATAATAATAATAATAATAATAATAATAATAATAATAATAATAACAACAACATTAATAACAACAACAACAATAATAAACTTAATAATAATAATAATAATAATTGTAATAATAATAATAATAATAATAATAATAATAATAATAACAATAATAATAAACAATAATAATATTATTATTAATAATTTTAAAACAACAACAACAACAACAACAACAATAATAAACTTAATAATAACAACAACAACAATATTAATGATAATAATAATAACAACAACAACAACACCAACAATAATAATATTATTAATAATAATAATAATAATAACAACACCAACACCAACAATAATATAAATATAAATATAAATATAAATATAAATATAAATATAAATATAAATATAAATATAAATAATAATTATTATAATATTAATAATATTAATGACAATATAAATATTAATAATAATAATAATAATATTAATAATAATAATAATAATATTGAATAATCTCATCTTCTTTTCTGATAACTGTTAATATCTTAACATTGTTGTTATTAATTAATATCCCTGATGATAAAAAAAAGAGTGCGAGACAGCAAAGCTATTTATTCATTCATTCATTTTTTTTTCAGCTTAGTCCCTTTATTAATCAGGGGTCGCCACACACTGAAAAAAATTATTCAAAGATGATTCCTTGGATTTACTCAATTTTTTTACGTTAAGTGGTTGTAAACAATTTATTTGGGCTGAATTTAAACAAATAAATTAAGTTGAACATTATTACATGTAATTTGTTTGTTTAAATTCAACACAAATAAACTGTTTGCAACAGTTTTGCATGCAACACTTTTTTCAGTGCAGCGGAATGAACCTTGCCCTTTCAGCCGCAACTCAACACTGGGAAACACCCATACACTCTTGCATTCACACACCCACACAAATACTACGACCAATTTATCTTATTCAATCCCCCTATAGCGCATGTGTTTGGACTGTGGGGGAAGCACCCAAAAGAAACCCATGTCAACATGGGGAGAACATGCAAACTCCACACAGAAATGCCAACTGACCCAGCTGGGGCTCAAACCAGCAACCTTCTTGCTGTGAGGCGATCATGCAACCCGCTGTACCACCGTGATGCCAGAGCAAAGCCAGTATATCAACAGTCTCGAACTCAATTCCCGGAGAGCCGCAGCTCTGCATAGTTTAGCTCCAACCACCTCAAACTCACACCTGGTTAATAGTCTCTAGTAGTCTTAAACACCTTCATTAGTTGATCAGCTGTGTTTGATTAGGGTTGGAGCTAAACTGTGCAGAGCTGCGGCCCTCCAGGAATTAAGTTTGAGACCTATGTATATCAATACTAACCAAAAGCAAGACTGTGTCATTTGAAATATTTCAGTATTGATATTTAACGCTATATCAATATTCTTTACAATACTACACTGTAAAAGTGATTAGTTAAAGCGAGTAAACCCGATGCCTTAAAAGCAGCAAGTTGACTTTACTTTAAAAAAGCAGGTAAACCTGTTATAGCTTGGAACTGAGTTGCCTTAATTTTCATAATCATAAAGTTTGAGGCAATGAGTTTACTGTTTTTGAAGTCTAGGCCTGTCACGGTCTCTATTTTTATGTTGTGCGATATATTGCACCAAATATATTGCGATAAACAATATTATTGTCATTTAAAGACTATTTAATGCCACTTATGATGCCAGAATGACAATATAATAGCATCACAAGGCAGGTACACACTTCCAGAGAACACATCATATTTTATTCTCAAGAATATATCTTTTAATTATAGTCACTTTAACAGTTTAATAATCAGGTATTGGAATCAGAATGAGAAAACGCATCTCCTAAATAAATAATAATAAATATTAACGATAAAGTGTAAGGGTAAAGAGTAACAGAGGCTGTAATATCTGCTACCAAATGTATTATCAGTCGACAGACACCCACATGAAAGTATACTATAGTATTTTCTAGTAAATACTACAGTGTTTATTAACCATACTGACACTGACAGCTTTAATAGAGATAGAGATGTTGCACAGTCAGCTCAAATGCTGCTGGAATTGTTTCATATGTATGGGCGATATATATAGTGCATTGAGCTTATGGCCATGTGTGTGCAAGAAGTGGATATATTGATTATTGTGACCTAATAAAGTCCATTACATGCTTATAAGCAATGGGTTTACTCACCGTTTTAAATTAAAGTCATCTTAATGCTTTGTATGGTCTAATCTACTGTACTGATTGAGCAGAACTCTTAGCAGCAAAAGGCAGCGGATGTTTCTGCATTGTGGGAAATGCTTCTTGGCCCCTGTGGAGTGTGTGTGTGCGTGTGTGTGTATGTGTGTGTGTGTGTGTGTGTTTGGGGTTCATGTGTAATTCAGTCGGCTAGGATGTTTGGAAAACCCCTTCATTGTTACAGTTATTCTATTATTACTGGAAGTAATTGAATTTGCAGCCAAACCGTGTTGGAACAATGTACTGTACATACACTAGCTGAAGGAGAGAAATATTGTGAAATTTTAATTACTTCACAAACATTTCTCTAGTGATGTTTAACTGAGCAAAAACATTTTCATTGTATTTCCTATATTATTTGTGTTCTGGAGAAAGTCTTGTTTCTTTTAGTTTGGCTGAAATAAAAGTCGTTTAGATATATATATATATATATATATATATATATATATATATATATATATATATATATATATATATATAATAAATAAATATAGATATAATATTAGATTGTCTACAAAACAAACCACTGTTGTCCAATGCCTAATTAACCTCATCAGCCAATTTACCTAATTAACATCACATCTTTAAATTAAACTTACTTAAAAACTTTAAATTTACTTATATTAGTAGATAAAGTAACTACAGGGTAAAAAAATATCCGTTAATAAACAATATTTCAGTTTATTTACAGTTATGAATGCATTATGGGACATTGATCTCTGCTGTGTTTGCCTTTTTAGCAGTTTGAAGCAATATATTGTTTAAGAAATATAACATATAGAAATAAGTATTGTAAAATAACAGATAACTTACAGGCAGTTTATTAACAGGCTTTTGACCCATAAATTACAACACCAACAATATATCACTTTTAAAATTATTTAACTATAACTAATGACCATAATCCTAATTTAACAAAATACGGATTGTTAATTGACAGATATTGTTTTACAGCGAATATTATACTGTCAATATTATACGGCAAAGACAAATGAGTTTAAAATAATAAACTATGTTTAGAAATGTGTTGACAAGAATTCATATTTGAATAATAAGAAATATTTAACACTTTAGTAGTTTGAAACGATATATTCTATAAGAAATAATACATTAAAATTAGCCCCATAAAATAACAGATAAAGTACAGGAGATTTATTACCAGGCTTTTGGTCTCATAAATCACCAAAACAACTATATATCACTTCAAACTATTAAAAATATAAAAACAAATAGGAATATTAATAATAATAATAATAATACTAATAATAATAATAATAATAATAATAATAATAATAATAAACTAGCACAAAAAAACATGAATTGCACAGATTTTTGTGTATTTTCCGGATGTAAACATTCACTAAATTAAACTGCTGTAAAAATAGATATCAAATAAATATTTATTATTATTATTATTATTATTATTATTAGCATAAATCAATCTCAGTCCTAATGAAACCAACTAAATGTTTACTCTTACTCTATACTCTTTAAAGAGTACTCTTAAGTAGCACTTGGGGAATATTTGGAAGAGAATTAAGCCTTCTTAACTTGATATATTGCACACACACACACACACACACACACAATGTCATATTATAGTTTTATCATGTACAGTAAGAACGTCTTCTCTGTTCTTGCAGGTGGTTTTGCAGCATTTTCCTCCTGTTTTCCTGAGCTGTGTGAGAATAAACCAGCATCGATTCTCCCTCTCAGCCTTTCCCAACCCTGTTTACCAGTGGCAAACATCGGTCCCACACGGATCCTTCCTCACCTGTACCTAGGCTCCCAGAGAGACGTCCTTAATAAGGTTAGACTAAAATACAAATACAATACAGTGTTCCTTTTTCACGATGTCAAATCCATGATTGCATTTCTGTGAATTTACAAATGATTAAAAACAAAAAAATGGACTAATAACAATGCAAAAACAATGGAAATTACAGTCTGAAATTATCCCAAAAAAAAGCTATTGCTTGCATATCACCATCAGTATCATCAAGGAAATCATAATATTTTACAGTCTGCAAAAAAATCCCTGTTCTAAAGACATTACAAAGGCATGAGGCATGATCAGATAAGCAGGAATAGTTTTCTTTTGGCCCGCGGGTGTTTTTGCACATGCCTCAGAATGACTGAATCGTGGCGTATCTCATCACTGACTTTGATAACAAGCATTCCAGGAAAATACTTTCATTGATGTCGTGTTGACTTAAATGTTAGCCCTGACATGAAGCTCACACACAAACACATTTTTTTCTAGACGTTATCTTCCTGGTGTACAATAGCTTGAGCGTGCGTGACTGATACTGCTGGAATTTGTCTGCTGGATTCTTCAGAAATCAGTCTCATTTTCTGCAAAACATTCCTCTTTTAACAGGAGGTGATGTCACAGAATGGGATCACATACGTCCTGAATGCCAGCAACACATGTCCCAAACCAGACTTCATCAGTGAAAACCATTTCATGCGCATTCCCGTCAACGACAGCTACTGCGAGAAGCTGCTTCCCTGGTTGGAAAAAACCAACGAGTTCATCGGTAAGACTTTAAGCATTTAAGCAAATTCAATAAAGGAAAAACCATTCATGAAATCAATTCGGACGTTTTCAAAATGCATCAATATTCTCTCTTGAATCAATTCTGAGCTTAGTTTTACCAGTAAATGGCGCTCATGCTAGTTTTTAACAGCAGGTGGCACTCTAGGCTAGTTTTTAAACAGCAGATGCTGCTCTAGGTTATTTTTAAACAGCAGGTGGCGCTTTAGGCTAGTTTTTAAAGAATAGATGGTGCTCTAGGCTAGCTATTAAAGAGTAGATAGTGCTTTAGGCTAGTTTTTACCACCAGATGGGCTCTAGGCTAGTTTTTAAAGAGTAGATAGTGCTCTAGGCTAGTTGTTACCACCAGATGGTGCTCTAGGCTAGTTTTACCAGTAGATGGTGCTCTCTGCTAGTTTTTAAACAGTAGACAGCACTCTAGGCTAGTATTAAAACAGCAAACAGCGTTCTAGGCTTGTTTTAATAAGTAGATAGTGCTCTAGACTAGTTTTTAACAGGAGATGGTGCTCTAGGCTAGTTTTACTAGTAGATGGTGATCTTGGCTTGTTTTTAAACAGCAGACCGCACTATAGGCTGGTTGTAATAAGTAGACAGTGCTCTAGACTAGTTTTTAACATCAGATAGCTAGTTTTTAAACAGCAGATGGCGCTCTAGGCTTGTTTTTAAACAGCAGATGGCACTCTCTGCTTTTTTAAACAGTAGATGGCACGCTAGGCCTGTTTTTAAACATCATATGGCGTTCTAGGCTAGTTTTTGACAGCAGATGGCGCTCTATACTAGTTTTTAACAGCAGATGATGCTCTAGACTAGTTTTTATTAGTAGACGGCACTCTAGGCTAGTTTTTAAACAGCAGATGGCGCTCTAGGCTTGTTTTATTAGTAGACGCACTCTAGGCTAGTTTTTAAACAGCAGATGGCGCTCTTGGCTTGTTTTTATTAGTAGACGCACTCTAGGCTAGTTTTTAAACAGCAGATGGTGCTCTAGGCTTATATTTATTAGTAGACGGCACTCTAGGCTAGTTTTTAAACAGCAGATGGCGCTCTAGGCTTGTTTTTATTAGTAGACGCACTCTAGACTATTTTTAAACAGCAGATGGCGCTCTAGGCTTGTTTTTAAACAGTAGATGGCACACAAGGCCTGTTTTTAAACATCATATGGCATTCTAGGCTAGTTTTTAACAGTAGTTGGTGCTGTAGGCCTGTTTTACTAGTAGATGACACTCTAGGATTGTTTTGAAACAGCAGACAGTGCTCTATGTTAGTTTTTTAACAGTAGATGGAGCTCTGGGCAAGTTTTTAACAGCAGACAGCACTCTAGGCTTGCTTTTAACAGTAGATGACAATTTAGCCTAGTTTTTAAACAGTAGATGGCGCTCTAGGCTAGTTTTTACCAGCAGATGGCACTCTAGGTATGTTTTTAACAGTAGGTGGTGCTCTCGGCTTGTTTTTAAACAGCAGACGGTGCTCTAGGCTAGTTTGTAACAGCAGACTTACAAGAACCGCTTGAGAGTGTTCATACTGGGCAGTGTTTACATTAATTTGTAATTTGTCTGCTGTTAAAAATTAGCCTAGAGTGCCATCTGCTGTTAAAAAACTAAGCTCAGCTCGATTTCTCGGTTTCTCAAACAGTTTTTCACCACATCTCTAATGTTAGGATGCGAGTTTGCAGGAAGTTAGAGATGCTAAGTTTGAGGTTTGGTTAACAGAAGCCATCTGTGCATCAGCGTTTAAGTGATGTCAGCAGCTGAGGTCGGCCATTACCTCATGCTTTGTGTGCAGTTTAACAGTGGATCTGCTTTTGACCGGTTTGCTGTTTCTCTCTGACCACAGACAAAGCCAAGGTGTCAAACTGCAGAGTCATCGTCCATTGCCTGGCTGGCATTTCCCGCTCCGCAACCATCGCCATTGCCTACATCATGAAAACTATGGGCTTGTCCTCAGATGATGCCTACAGGTGACTACAGCTCTTTCAATGCTGATTCTATAAAGCAGTGGTTCCCAAACTGGGGGAATGGAGATTTGGTTATATGGATAAAATCTAATACACCATTATCTCTTAAACAGAGTTAAATTATTAGGCCTAAAACCAGGTTTTATTGATCATCAAATTAATTTTATCCATATCTGGTGTTCCCATAGGTTTGTAAAGGACCGTCGTCCATCTATATCTCCAAATTTCAACTTCTTGGGTCAGCTGCTGGAGTTTGAGAGAGGTTTGGAGATGAAGAGTCTGCCTTGTCCCATAAGAATAGAAGCAAATCCAGTTAAAGAGGTGACGGAGATCCGAAAGATGGAGAGTGACGACCAGAGGACTTCACAAACCACCACAGAGATCACCGTAAATCCTCCATCGCCTACCTCCCTCCAGAAAGACCTCAGTTCCCTTCATCTGTCCACCGAAAAAATCCTTCAAAACAAGCGGCTCAAGTGTTCCTTCTCCCTCGACATAAAGTCTGTCTACTCCTCAAGCCCAAACCAGAACTCTTCTCCAAACTCTGACAACTCACCAAAAATATGCAGACTTGATAATCTGAAGAACACCAATGGAGTAAGTCAGTCAAAGTGTACAATATCAACCCAGATTGGCTTCAAAAGGTTGTCCGCTACGACTCTTTCCCTCAATTTGAAGCAAGAAAACTCTGGACTTCAAGATCCCAATTCCGAGACCAATACAAAAGCGCCTTTATTGTTGGGAAAATCTGCTTCTTGGACCACGCACAGAGGCTCAAATCAAGCCAGCACCCCTATAACACCCACCGGTGACTGCCCTTGGTTTTTAGCCACTAATTTGGCACCTTCTGGAACCTCTGCTCACTTTGGCAGCACTCCTACATATTCGGCCTACAGTTGCAGTGGCCAATCTGGCAACCCAAAGCCTGGAGTATACCAAAGAGACAAAACACAGGGGGATTCTCGGGATTTGAGCAGCTGGCTCGATGACGGGAAAACCCAAATTGTGTGTGGCGTATCGCAAGTAGACACTAAATACAAGCGACGTAGTTGCCAGATGGAGTTTGAAGATGGTATGAGCACAACACAAAGCGGCGAGGAATTCGGGAAGCTGGGCAAGCAATCCAGTTTCTCTGGCAGCATGGAGGTCATTGAGGTTTCATGACAGAAAACAAACTGTTTATTTATTGCCGAGTTCTGTCGTTGAAGAGATTCGCATCTAAAAGAGACTCATACTTTTTTTAAAGGTGCCATAGAATGAATTGATTTAATGTCAAATTGTTTTCTACACAGTAATTATGTGGGAGAAATAGTCAAGAAATGGCTTTGTGCTCATTTATAAATCACAGGAAATACACCCAGAATGAAAAGCTCAGGTTTGACCATATTTGGAATGGTCATGAATATTAATGAGCCCTGATCTGATGCTCTGCAGGTCATCAGTGCATGCTCACACATACAAAATACACACATGAAATACACAATACATGTAAAACAATCATAATTTATTAGTCCAAAAAACTATATTTAAACAAACTGAATATATTCCTTGTTAAACTGAAGTGATAGAGAGTTTTATTTTAGCTAGAAGGAGCAAATTAAATTAAATTAATAATTAATAGAAATTAATTTAAATTAAACTAATCTACATTGAAAATTAAGTTAATTCCCAGTACTGGGTTGCGGCTGGAAAGTCATCCACTATGTAAAACATATGCCAGAATAGTTGGCGGTTCATTCTGCTGTGGCAACCCCTGAAAATTAAGGGATTAAGCTGGAGGAAAATTAATAATTAAATTATGTTGCTTAGTTATGGATGAAATATAGGTAAAATTATTATTATACTTGACAAAAAGGCAGATAGAGATGTACTTTGTCGTATTTTGTGTTTTTTTATTATTATTTTTTAGGGGTTTTCACCTTTATTGTGATAGGACGATGGAGATTATGGACAGGAAAGCATGGGGAGCAAAGATAGGGAAAGGGTCGGCAAAGGACCTCGAGCTGGGAATCAAACTCAGGTCACCGTGAACACCTAAGAGCCATGTGTCGACGCACTAACCACAAGGCTATTGGCGGCGACGTATTTTTTGGTTTTAACATGTATATGAACGCACAGGCAGAAATGAATATCAACCTCTGCATAAACAGATGAGCTTTATCAAGTTTGTGGCATCCTTTCACTCCAGAATAATCAGAATAAGAGCAGAGTGATATGACACAATGCATGACATGTGTTTGTTGCCTCGTTACAAACGTAGGCGGCCAGTTTCACAATATACACATACAATATACACAATAGACAAAATTTGGATGAATAAATTTTCCATGATTGCATTAAAATCAGAACTCTATAATGTCTCTCTTTCAAAATAAGAGCCTCACATACATAGTTATATAACATTGAAATTGTAATCCCATTAGCAAACATTGTGGCCAATTTAAAGCATGCATATTAATGATCCTGTGTGAATTGTAAGTGTGTGTTTTCTTCTGATCTGGCTTGTTTTTCGCTGGGATTTTACACTCACGGGATTTACATAAGAATGAGGAAACAATGGTGTTTGAGGTTCACTGAACTCTTATTATTGAGCTAAATCAGTAGCTTCATTATATGGCAACTTTAAACAAAGAATAATGTGTTGTTGAGGAAGCACATTCAGTATGAACAGACACAATCTCTGGTATTATGTAGGACTACCAGTGTTTTTAATGAGCTTATAATGACATATAATAACATGCACTCTTACCAAAGACCTCACGCGGTGTCCTTTTCTCTGGCATGTCATCTTATGGTACACTCAAAAAAAAAAACAAGTATTGATGGACGATATCCTTCTAGCATGACCATACAAAGACGCTAAACATGGAAGAATGAGGGTGTGTGTGTGTTTTGATGCAAATTAGGGCACTTAATGGTGACTTTTGCCTGAGGGGAAGCTGTATGTACTATGCCCAAGTTTGAGAAGATGTAATTGCTGTGCGACGTTTATTTTTTTGTCATTGCCCTAAGATCTATTTAGCTATGGATTGAGAAAATGAGGGTAGTTGCAATCAACGATTGTCACA
>NC_079452.1:22288287-22328287 GCF_903798145.1 Danio aesculapii
AAACACATGCACTATAGGGGAACTAATGAACTAAATTGGCCGTAGTGTATGAGTGTGTGTGCATGTTAGAGTGTATGGGTGTTTCCCAGTACTGGGTTGCAGCTGGGTGGGCATCCGCTGTGTAAAACATATGCTGGATAAGTTGGCAGTTCATTCTGCTGTGGCAACCCGTGATGAATAAAGGGACTAAGCTGAAGAAAAATGAATGAATGAAATTTTGTAGTTTGTATTTTTTGCAATATTTTGCTTGAATTCAAATGCGTTAACCTATTTCCAAAAATGTTTTGTGACTAAAATATTATTTTATTAAATATATCGGTTTAATAAACCCTTTTTGTTTAAATTCAGCAAAATATGTTCACTAAAAAATAGATAATGTTCATTTTCTAAATGGGGTGTACTCATTCATGCTGAGCACTGTATATATGTGTCTAATGGGTGCAATATCATCCATAAAGAATGTGTAAAATGAATCACCCCTCCCTGCAGACTGAGACGACAATAACCTAAAGTTAATTTCCAGATATTAAAGTTGCAACCAACATCTAAATCTAATAGTGTCGAAGTGCCGTTGATTAGTAAGTGTTAAGAGTCTGCTGTAGACAGATTTGTGGTGCTGTGTTACAGACTTCCCATTAAGCCGTGGGACAGGCTGAGATTTGTGTTGTGTATTCTATATGCTCAGGATCTAATTATGGCTGTGTTTCTGTAGACTGTAATCGATGAAAAAGACTCTCGCATCAGTTACAGTGAATGCATTTCAGACAACTCCGCACTAATGAAGGTAACCATTCACTCCATAATGATCCACACACACTGCAGCGGCGCCTGAATTTACGACTGTACTTGACTGACTGAGTGCTTTAAAATCTATGAGCCCTAATTGTCTTTTCCATGCCAGATTCCTTGTCGGAGTGTAATTAGCAGGAGGACATAATGATGCGTGTATATGAGGAATATAACTCACGCCAGTAGAGAAGCTCTTCCTTATTGACTAATGCATAAACACTGAGCAACCGTTACTGAGAGAGAGAGTGTTCACATTCGTACATGCTTGTGCTGTTGCATCTGTATTCATTTATTTCTTTATTTCTCCGTGGTCTGTTGACATGATTCTGATTGGCTGCAATAACATTAATTATGTAATGCACATGTATAGTTCCAGTCAGAGTGCCGGGCAAATATTAATTGTGATTAATCACATCCAAAATAAAAGTTTGTTTTGACATACACACACATATACATGCATATATACACATATAAATATATAGATATGTATATGGATGACACGGTGGCTCAGTGGTTAGCACTGTGGCCTCCCTGCAAGAAAGTCCCTAGTTCAAGTCCCGGCTGGGCCAGTTGGCGTTTCTGTGTGGAGTTTGTATGTTCTTCCAGTGTTGGTGTGGGTTTCCTCCGGGTGCTCCGGTTTCCCCCACAGTCCAAACACATGCACTATAGGGGAACTGATGAACTAAATTGGTCGTAGTGTATGAATGAATGTGAGAGTGTATAAGTGCTTCCCGGTACTGGGTTGCAGCGGGATGGGCATCTGCTGTGTAAAACATATGCTGGATGAGTTCATTCCGCTGTGGAAGGGACTAAGCCAAAGGAAAATGAATGAATGAATTAATTAATTAATGAATGAATGAATGAATGAATGAATGAATGAATGAATGAATGAATGAATGAATGAATAAAAGAATGAATAAATATACATGCATGCACATATTTGGGGAAATGTTATGTTTATTTATATTTAGATATAAAATCTATCTATATAAAATTTTACACAAATATATTATTATTATTATTATCATCATCATCATCATTTTTAGGGATGCTCCGAAAATTACATTTCCATATTTTCGTGTGTATAAATATTTGTGTAATAAAACTACACAACTAATACCAAAATGGGATGCGTCGTCCTGAAATGAGCTACTGTAAGTTTTTTAATCCACACAAATATAGAAATATTTTAAGATATTAATATATACATGCACAAACATCTAAGAGAGGAAGTCCTATATTAACAAAAACTATGCATGTCATGTAATCTCATATATATATATATATATATATATATATATATATATATATATATATATATATATATATATATATATATATATATATATATATATATATATATATATATGTATATTTATTTATTTTATCCAGCTTACCAATATTGCATATCGCAATGTTTAATGATGTGCATGTTGTTAAATACTTTGCTAATAAATAAATGCATGAATAAAAGCTCAAATAAATCAATACTTTACTAAAGGAAAATAGAAATGCGTTAATGCACTAATAAACAAAAATAAATGCATAGAGTTGAAGTCAGAATTATTGCCCCCCCTGTATATATTTCCCCAAGTTCTGTTTAACAGAGAACAGATTTTCTTCTAAGCATAATAGTTTAATAAATTATTTCTAATAACTGATTTATTTTATCTTTGCCATGATGACAGCACAATATTAGACTAGATATTCTTCAAGACACTAGTATTCAGCTTAAGGTGACATTTAAAGGCTTAACTAGGGTAATTAGGGTAAAATTAGGGTAATTAGGCAAGTCATTGTATAACAGTGGTTTGTTCTGTAGAAAATCCAAAACTAATATTGCTTAAGGGGGCTAATAATATTGACCTTAAAATGGCTTTAAAGAAATTAAAACCGCTTTTATTCTAGCAGAAATAAAAACAAATAATACTTTCTCAGAAGAAAAAATATTAGAGGAAATACTGTGAAAAATTCCTGAATCTGTTTAACATCATTTGGGAAATATTTAAAAAATAAAAATTCAGAGGAGGGAGAATAATTATGACTTCAACTTTAAATGCACAAGCAAATAAATGGTCCAATAAACACATTAACGCACAAAGTTAGCAGATCTGGGTGTAGATGGCGTGTGTTTCGGAGGCCTGTGCGTGAGAAAGCGTGTGAAACACAGATAAAGAGAGCGTTTGATTATATCCAGACATGACAGTGTAACAGCCCACACATCCACAGCCTCTATATGGAAACTGTTAAAGAATGATGATGTCATCAGGACATTTTTTCCCTCTCCATGATCTCCAGCGAATGACGGATACAGCGTTAAAAATAAACAAGACTCCTCATCCCACTTCCCCATCGCTCCTCCTCCAGCCTTACATAAGGATCAGACATTCATCAGAGCTTCTGTGTTTCCTTAACACAGACCACCAAAATGCATATAAATGGAGAAATATTCAGGAAAATTGGTTTACAGAGATTTAAAATATGAATTAAGAATGGGTTCAGATTATTATTATTATTATTTACTAATAATTTGTAAAATTAAAACTGCAAAACAATCACAAAAATGCTGAAATAAAATAATATTTTTTGAACAATTTCAGGTAATTTCCAATGCAACATTTATATTTTAGTAATAAATTAATTAAAAGTAATCAATTGCCCCCCCCCCCCCCCCCAAAAAAAACAACAAAAAAAACTAAGTGTAAACAATAATAATATTAGTAAAAAATAAATAAAATAATATATTATTATTATAATTATTATTATTATTATTATTATTATTATTATTATTATTATTATTATTATTATCATCATCATCATCATCATCATCATCATCACCATTAATATTATATCAAACATTTAAACAAATAAATTCTGACTTCAGAGTCAAATAAAGGTCTAAATCTAACCAGGATTGTTTGGTTGTAATAATCTACACTAATGACTGACTCCCAATAACATCAGGAGCATTCTTTAAAAAAAGGTAAATAAGCTTGATCTGCCCGTCAGTATTTGTTTTGCTGCCACTTTCAGTTTCTGACCTCAGATCATTGACTGCAGCACTTTAACACTAGTGAAGTGCATCTATTTTTGCAGCTGCAGCACAGAGTGATCGCGCTTTGTTTCATTCATTATATATGAGCAGGTAATGCAATGCTATCTGGAGTCTGGTGTCCTTTAATGGCCTCCTGCACAACAAGCACACTTTATCAATAAATGATGCTGTTGCAGCTTCCGCAGTGATGCATCGGCCAGAATCAACATCAGCATTTGAATCAGCACTAGCCTTCGCTTCTGAATCAACATCAGAATCAGAATCAGCTTCTGTATCAGCATCAGAATTAAATTCCGAATCAGCATTAGTATTAGAATCACAATCAGCTTCTGAATCTGCATCAAAAACACAATCAGCTTCGGAATCAGCATTAGATTCAGAATCACTATCAGCTTTAGAATTAGCTTCCAAATCAGCTTCAGCATCAGAATCAGCATCAGAAACACAATCAATTTCCTAATCAGCGTCAGAATTAGCTTCCGAATCAGCATAAGCATTAGCATCAGCATTTGCTTCCGAATCAGCATCAGAAACACAATCGAGTTCATAATCAGCAGCAAAATTAGCTTCCGAATCAGCATAAGCATTAGATTCAGCATTAGCATTTGCTTCCGAATCAGCATCAGAAACACAATCGACTTCATAATCAGCATCAAAATAAGCTTCCAAATCCGCATAAGCATTAGAATCAGAAACACAATCAGCATCAGAATTAGCTTCTGAATCAGCATAAGCATTAGAAATCACAATCAGCATCAGAATCAGCTGGGTCAGCATAAGTATTAGCATTAGAATCAGAATTAAAATTAACATACGCTTCTAAATCAGCATTTGAATAAGAAAAATCTGAATCAGCATAAACATGAATTTTAAAATCAACAATGGCATGAGAATCAGAATCAGCATTAGAATCAAAATATCAATCAAAACAAGATTCGGTTTCAAAATCAGCAATGGAATCGGAATTGGCCTTAGCTTTAGCATAAGAATAGACTTCTGAATCAGCAAAAGCATTAGCATCAACATTAGCTTCTAATTCAGGATCTGAATCAGCATAAGCATTAGTATTGAAATCAACATTAACTTCTGAATCAGCATTAGAATCAGCTTCAGAATCAGCATAAGCATTTGCATTAAAATCAATATTAGATTCTGAATCAGAATCGGCTTTAGAAGCAACATAATCATTAAAATTACCATTTGCTTCTGAATCACAAATCACCTTCTGAATCGGCATAAGAATTAGCATTAAAAATCAACATTAGCTTCTGAATCAGCATCAGAATCAGCTTCAGAATTAAAATTAGCTTCTGAATCAGCATAAGCATTAAAATCAACATTAGCTTTTGAATCAGCATAAGCATTAAAAATCAACATTAGCTTCTGAATCAGCATCAGAATTAGCTTCTGAATCAGCATAAGCATTAAAAATCAACATTAGCTTCTGAATCAGCATCAGAATCAGCTTCTGAATCAGCATTAGCATTAAAATCAACATTAGCTTCTGAATCAGCATAAACATTAAAGTTAACATTAGCTACTGAATCAGCATAAGCATTAGCATTAAAAATCAACATTAGCTTCTGAGTCAGCATAAGCATAAAAATCAACATTAGCTTCTGAATCGGCATCAGCTTCAAAAGCAGCATAAGCATTAAAATTAACATTAGCTACTGAATCAGCATTGGCATAAAATCAACATTAGCATTAAAAATCAACATTAGCTTCTGAATCAGCATCAGAATCAGCTTCAAAAGCAGCATAAGCATTAAAATCAACATTAGCTACTGAATCAGCATCAGAATTAGCTTCTGAATCAGCATAAGCATTATAAATCAACATTAGCTTCTGAATCAGCATAAGAATTAAAAATCAACATTAGCTACTGAATCAGCATCAGAATTAGCTTCTGAATCAGCATAAGCATTAAAATCAACATTAGCTACTGAATCAGCATCAGAATTAGCTTCTGAATCAGCATAAGCATTAAAATGAACATTAGCTTCTGAATCAGCATAAGCATTATAAATCAACATTAGCTTCTGAATCAGCATAAGCATTAAAAATCAACATTAGCTACTGAATCAGCATCAGAATTAGCTTCTGAATCAGCATAAGCATTAAAATCAACATTAGCTTCTGAATCAGCATAAGCATTAAAAAAAATCAACATTAGCTACTGAATCAGCATCAGAATTAGCTTCTGAATCAGCATAAGCATTAAAATCAACATTAGCTACTGAATCAGCATCAGAATTAGCTTCTGAATCAGCATAAGCATTATAAATCAACATTAGCTTCTGAATCAGCATAAGCATTAAAAATCAACATTAGCTACCGAATCAGCATCAGAATTAGCTTCTGAACCAGCATAAGCATTAAAAAATCAACATTAGTTTCTGAACCAGCATAAGCATTATAAATCAACATTAACTTCTGAATCAGCATAAGCATTAAAAATCAACATTAGCTACTGAATCAGCATCAGAATTAGCTTCTGAATCAGCATAAGCATTAAAATCAACAGTAGCTTCTGAATCAGCATCAGAATCAACATCTGAATCAGCATAAGCATTAAAATCAACATAAGCATTAAAATCAACATTAGCTATTGAATCAGCATCAGAATTAGCTTCTGAATCAGCATAACTATTAGAATTAGCATTTGAATCAGCATAAGAATCAGCAAAAGCATTAACAGTAAAACATTAGCTTTAGAATCAGCATTTAATTTGGGGAAAAAACAGAATCAGCATTAACACAGGAATCAGAATAGCTTTATAAATAGAACCAGCTTCACAATCAAAATCAGCACTAGAACTAGAGTCTCAATTAAATCCGAATTTGTATCAGAATTAGCATCAGTTTCTGAATCAGCATAACCATTAGCATGAGAATCAACATTTGAATCAGAAAAAAAACAGAATCAGCAAAAAACAGGAATCAGAAACAGCAATAGCATTAGAATCAGAATCATCAGCAAAATCAGCATCAGCAAAAGCAATAGCATTAGCTTCTGAATCAGAATCAGCATAAGCATTAAAATCAGCACCAGAATCAGAATTAGCATCAGCTCCTGAATTAGTATAAGCATTAGCTTTAAAATCAGCATGAAAATACACATTTGAATCAGGAAAAAACAGAATCAGCAACAGCATTAGAATCACAGTCAGAATCAGCATTAGAATTAGATTCAATTAAATCAGCATTCATATCAGAAACAGAATCGGCATCAACACTGGAATCAGAATCAGCCTCATCTTCAGAATCAGAATCAGCTTCTGAAGCAACATTAGCATTAAAATCAGAATCTGAGTTAAATTCTATGATGGGGTCTGGCAAGCACACCGCGATTCAAGTGACAACAAACCGGTCATCAGCTTCTTTGTGTTGAATACTCAAAGTTCGGTATAGACTAATTACCTCAAACACAGAACACCCAAACACTGAAGTGCTTTTTAATTTTCACTATAAATAAAACATATCAGAGATGCAGCAATGTTTTGGGATTTGTCATCCTCTGAGAAAAACGGTTGATGGTCGCCAAGCAACGAGAGAGCAAAGCCAGTTGAAAACCAAGGAAGCAAACGTGCCTCGCGCCCATAAACCAGTATGAAGGAAAGGACTTCATTAAAAAGAAAGCTATATTGGGGAAAATTATTAACTTACCTGATATTGCCACTGTACTCAAGTTTTCTGGGTTGCATTAATCCGCAGCCAATCAGCCATTCAAGTGAACACAACTGAGGTCCTCGATAGCAAATGACCCCTCCTCAAGAAAGTAAATAAAATTGCGTAGATTTGGACACGGTCACTTCTTACAAATGTAATCCGACACCGCCGTAACGCCCGTTGAGAATTTAAATTTCGCGCTCTTCAGATGACGTGCAGGCTAGCCAGCTCCGGTGGAAAGCTTCTTAATCATCCAGGGTTGTCCTAACTCGGGCTGATGTCCTGCTGAGTTTAGCCAAAAGTTTAGCTCCAACTTGCTTCAACTCACCTGCCAGGAAGTTAGTAGAAGCTTGATTAGCTGGTCCAGGTGTTTTTGATTAGAGTTGGAGCTAAACTCTCCAGTACACCTCTTCAGGACCGAGTTTGCACACCCATGATGTAAAGCGAGGACTATTTCTGCTTCGTAAATCCCAGTAACAAAAGCATCTTTAATCAATTAAAAAATATCTCATCATGACTTTATTTCACTCAGCTATTTATACAGTAATGGCCAACAATGTCTTCATAAACATAAATATTGTAATATCTATTACAATCCAATGTTATACATAAATGTAGCTACATACTGTATATGTTAAATTAATGTATAGAAAGTAACAGTTTTCTATATTTTGATGTTCATATTTTAATTTTTCTTATTAATTTTGCTTATGAATTGCATTATGAGAATCTTTCTTCTGACAACCTTTAACCTTAAAAAGTTTGAAAAAGTGCCTGTTTAAGAGTTCACAGCGCTATATCGTCTGGATTAGAGTTGTATATTATGCTGTAAAGACCTTATAATAAGCTGCCAGTACATTTTCAGTTATTTTACAGACTTATTTCTCTAAATATTATACATTATATTATCTCAAACTACAAAAAAATTTTCAATAAAAGTCACTTAAACGGCAAACACAAAATACAGAAACAGTACATTAACATTTATTTTTTTACAGTCCACAATATAAAGGACTGAAATTTATCAATTTTTGTATTACTTAATCTCACAAAATTTCTGTTTTCAAATTATTGACTTGTTTCACAATCTTAAAAAACATGTATATATAAAAACCCTTGACATGGAACTGAATTCTGTCATCCAGAGTTAAAATGTTTATAAATCATGTCTGTTAATTCAGAGGAACCAGCTCCACAATTCTGCAAAAGAATCATGGTTACTATGCTTTTACTTCAAAACTTCATTTTGTAGCTACTATGGATGTTACTTCAAATGCCTCAGTAAAAGTAGTTTGTTTTGAGGTTACTGTGGTTTCACTACCAAAAATAAAAAAAACCATTTTCATTAGGATCAGCTTCAGCTGAGAATGAATGAGCTTCAGCAGTCGCATTAGCTATAATCTGAATCTGATAAACAAACAGATAGAATGAATATGATATAATAGCAAAATATTTCCAACCTGACAGTGTCCATTTCTCAATAATCTGCCACTAACTGTGTATCTGCATGTGTGTGTTTATGAATGGCAGAAGG
Organism: Danio aesculapii; assembly: GCF_903798145.1. Lineage (NCBI taxonomy): Eukaryota > Metazoa > Chordata > Actinopteri > Cypriniformes > Danionidae > Danio > Danio aesculapii. Next base: position 22,297,338 of record NC_079452.1, read on the forward strand.
GCCCAGCTGTGCTGCAGAGATGCGGTGAATGAGTTCTGCTGAACACATACTGCTGGCTTAGATGTTTCTCTATCGATCTCGTCCCGTGACCTTGTCTGTCCTGCAGGTGTTAAATTCAGCTCTGCTCCTCAAATCTGATGTTTTTTTTGGCCCGTGTGTGTGTGTGCGTGTGTGTGTGTGTGTGATTCAGAGAAAGCTGCAGATGCAGAGGTGTTCAAACCTGCAGGACAAACACTGTGGAAAATAACAGAAACAACATTTACAGCTTTAGGATTATTTCTGTGAATGAGATTATTTCAGTGTTATTCTTTAATGAAAGAAAGAAAAAATAGAATGAATAAATAAAAAACAAATGAATGAATTAAATATATTGATATCACGCAAAAAGAAAATGCATTTTTATTTTCAATTAATGCACATTTAAATTAATAAATAAATGTTAATATGTGATTTTATGTGTTCCTTTTTTGCAAATTCAGTGGTAAGAAGAAAAAATTAAATAAATTTAAAAAATGATATGCATATAAAACTGTTTGTGTAACACCTCTAGGTTCACTACATGGATCGCAGGACTTATCAAAATATGTAGATTTATTGTTAGACACTTACATGGATGACCACAATGTGGTGAAAACAGACATTAAACGTGAATACCGGACAATGAATGCCTAACCAGGGGCTATAAGTATGCAGGGGATGATTGAACTGATAACACACAAGGGCGGAACACAGGTGGAGGTGATGGACAAACTAATGGCGGGAACTAGAACTAAGGAGCCCATAGGGAGCAGGATGAAAACAAACCCACAAGGAACACAGGACCTGACAGTTTGACAAAAATAACGTTTTTATTTTTAATTAAGGCAGATATTTAAATTAATATATGAATAAATTAAATTAAATTAATATATGAATAATATTTAGAGAAATAAGTCTGTAAAATAACTGAAAATGTACTGGCAGCTTATTATAAGGTCTTTACAGCATAATATACAACTCTAATCCAGACGATATAGCGCTGTGAACTCTTAAACAGGCACTTTTTCAAACTTTTTAAGGTTAAAGGTTGTCAGAAGAAAGATTCTCATAATGCAATTGTATATATGAATATAGGACAATATCTTCTTCTCCCTCCATCATCCATCAGCTGTATGTGCCACTGACCTCAATCCAACTGGCACATACACACCTAGCAAATGTCCAGATGACCACAGGACCTCAAATCAGCTCCCGAGTGGACTTGGGGCTGATGCATCACCCAAGGACAGTGATAACGCTACGCAGCCAAAACACCCACTGTTGATAGAGACACTATCGCTGGCCCTCTGCTCAACACAGACAGACTGTGACGCATCAGAACAGCATCATGTCTCGTCACTAAAAAAAAAAAAAAAAAAAAATGATCCTCAGGAAAACACCCAGGAAAACATATTTCAACACCCAGAATCTCCAGAGCCACAGCCTCTGTCACCAGACACGTTCTCATTATCATCTTGCTCGCCTCTCTTGGGTTTCTCAAAAAAGATGGAGGAACTGGTGCATGCTGGAACTAAACTTTCACACTCTATTGCCGCAAGCCCCCAGTTACCAACCAAAAAGCGGCCTGCTCCACAACCACCTCTGAGCCCACCTGGAAGAGCCCTCCGACATTTGCCCCACCGCCAGGGCCCAAACAACAACGCACCATCCTCAGCTGGTGAACAAAACTGCTCTCCATGATGTGTCTCGGGTGCCTGCTTAGATAACAGTGTCTTTATCAGATGTTTACAGAACAAGCAGGAACCCAGTGTGCCTGTAGCTTTCTCAACACATATATGTGTTGTATTACGTGACAGAAAACTGAAGACTTTTTCAGGCCGTATAGCAAATCACTCAAATCTTGTGTCTATTAAATATAAATCTGAGACTACTGTAGCAAAAACAGCTAAAACTGTTAAGTTAGCACTTTTAAACATCCGATCACTCAACAATAAGTCACTTTTAGTCAATGATTTTATCAGCTCAAATTGCCTTGATTTTATGCTTTTAAATGAAACTTGGCTAGATGACAACTGTAGTGCAGCAGTTCTGAATGAAACAGCTCCTTTAAACTTTGACTTTTTGAGTGTTTGCAGAGCCAATAGGAGAGGTGGAGGCATTGCTGCCCTGTTTAAAGATGTCTATGAGTGTAAACAAGTGTCATTTGGTGACTTTTTGTCTTTTGAATATCTGAGTATAGCACTAAAAGGTGCTCCACGTATCTTACTGATCATTATCTACAGACCTCCAAAATATTCTCCAGCTTTTATTGATGATTTTACAGAGCTGTTATCATTAGTAACCTCTGAATTTGACTATTTTACCATTGCTGGGGATTTTAATATTCACATTGATAATCCAGAAATCAATGCTGTAAAAGAACTGATGACTGTTTTGAACACTTTTGATCTGACTCAGCATGTTCAAGGACCCACACACAATCGTGGACACACTCTTGATCTACTTATAACTAAGGGTTTACACATTTCATCAACTGTTGTTAAGGATGTTGCACTATCTGATCATTTCTGTATTTTCTTTGATATATTGATCACTCCAGCTATTAAAGACAGATCTGTCTCTGTCAGAAAGAGATGCATAAATGAGAACACTAATGAGCAGTTTATGAAGGCCATATCGCTAGCACCAAGTATATCTGCAGACTCTGTTGATTCTCTTCTTGATTTGTTTAACTCTAAAGTTAAGAATGTCATAGATGACATTGCTCCTGTTAAAGCCAAGAAGATAACTAGCACCCAAAGGGGATCTTGGACTAGGTCCCCAATAATACAAATGGCGAAAAGACAGTGCAGAAAAGCTGAGCGTATGTGGAGAAAGACGAAACTAGTAATCCATTATAATATCTATAAAGACAGTCTTCGTGCTTTTAATATGGAACTAAAAACTGCTAGGCAGACTTTCTTTTCAAGCCTTATAAACAGCAACGTAAACAATGCTCGTAAACTCTTTGCAACGATAGAGAAACTCACAACCCCCCCCAGTCGGATTCCCAGTGAGCTACTCTCTGAAAGCAAATGTAATGAGTTTGCTCATTTCTTTACTGACAAGATCAATAATATCAGAAAGACAATCAGCTCATCCAATCAGCCAAATTGTGTCGACGTCAGACTAGCTCAACCACAACTTAAGAAATCAGACATTATGTCCGATTTCATGGCAATTAATGGCAAAATCTTAGAAGAGATCGTGCAAATTATGAAAACATCAACCTGCAGTCTTGACACGCTCCCCACATCATTCTTTAAAACGGTGTTTACCTGTTTAGAAATGGATCTTCTAAAAGTGGTAAATGCTTCACTTCTCTCAGGGATTTTTCCTAACTCACTTAAAACTGCAGTTGTTAAACCCCTCTTGAAGAAGAGCAACCTGGATAACACCATATTGAGCAATTACAGGCCCATCTCAAATCTCCCTTTCATTGGCAAAATCATTGAAAAAGTTGTTTTTTACCAGGTTAACAAGTTCCTAAACTTCAAGGGGTGTTTGGACAATTTTCAATCTGGTTTCAGAGCACATCACAGTACAGAGAGCGCCCTTATAAAGATAATCAATGACATCCGTCTAAATACAGATTCAGGCAAACTAACAGTGCTGGTACTGCTCGATCTCAGTGCTGCATTTGACACTGTCGATCACAGCATACTTCTGGATAGGCTGGAAAACTGGGTTGGGCTGTCTGGGACGGTCCTCAAATGGTTCAGATCTTACCTTGAAGGAAGAGGTTACTATGTCAGTATAGGTGACCATAGGTCGAGGTGGACACCCATGACCTGTGGAGTCCCACAAGGCTCGATTCTGGCACCTCTCCTGTTCAACCTTTATATGCTCCCTCTGAGCCAAATAATGAGAAAGAACCAAATCTCCTACCACAGCTATGCTGATGACACTCAGATCTACCTAGCCTTACTACCTAATGACTACAGCCCCATTGACACCCTCTGCCAATGCATTGATGAAATTAACAATTGGATGTGCCAAAACTTTCTTCAGTTAAACAAAGAGAAAACTGAAGTCATTGCGTTTGGGAACAGAGATGAGGTTCTCAAGGTGAATGCGTACCTTGGCTCTAAGGGTCAAACAACAAAAAATAAGGTCAAGAATCTTGGTGTGACTCTGGAGTCAGATCTGAGTTTCAATAGTCATATCAAAGCAGTTAGTAAATCAGCATACTATCATCTCAAAAACATTGCAAGAATTAGATGCTTTGTTTCCAGTGAAGACTTAGAGAAACTTGTTCATGCTTTTATCAGCAGCAGGGTGGATTACTGTAATGGCCTCCTCACTGGCCTTCCCAAAAAGACAGTCAGACAGTTGCAGCTCATCCAGAACGCTGCGGCCAGAATTCTGACCAGAACCAGGAAATCAGAGCACATCACACCTGTCCTCAGGTCTTTACACTGGCTCCCAGTCACATTTAGAATAGATTTTAAAGTATTATTACTGCTCTATAAATCACTAAATGGCCTAGGACCTCAATACATTACAGATATGCTCACTGAATACAAACCCAACAGATCACTCAGATCTTTAGGATCAAATAGATTAGAAATCCCAAGAGTTCAGTCAAAGCAGGGTGAATCGGCTTTCAGCCACTACGCCCCTCACTGCTGGAATCAGCTTCCAGAAATGATCAGATGTGCTCCAACATTAGGCACATTCAAATCAAGACTGAAAACACATCTGTTTAGCTGTGCCTTTACTGAAGGAGCACTGTGCTACGTCCGACAGATCGAACTACTATGTTTTTCTCTTCTTTTTAATTCTTTTATAACACATTTTATCAGCTTTTATTTTATTTTATTTCTATTCTTACCATTTTTATGTTTGTTTTTATTTCTCTTATAATTGTTTCTTTTATTCCTGTTTATGTAAAGCACTTTGAATTGCCACTGTGTATGAAATGTGCTATATAAATAAACTTGCCTTGCCTTGCCTTGCCAATGTTAATATGTGAATATGATTATTTCAGTGTTTTTTTTTTTTTCAGTTTTTTGCAACTTCAATGATAGGAAGAAAAAATAAATTAAATAAATAAATAAATAAATAAATAAATAAATAAATATATTGATATCATGCAAATTAAACTGTTTGACAAAATTTATGTTTTATTTTCAATTAATTTATTTAAATTAATATATAGATATTAATATGTGAATGTGATTATTTCTGTGTTACTTTTTTTGCAAGTTCAATGATTGAAGGAAAAAAACAAGCAATCCAATGGCAGTTGTTTCTAATGCCATTCAAAGCAGATCCGTTTTGTCACTGATCAATCAACTTTTTAATCTTTCCCCCATATTATTATATCTCCTTGTAAGTAATAAATTAAAAAAAATAACATATAAATCAATGTTACCATTTCCAAAGAGTAAGTAATATCAAAACTAAATTCATAAATAAATAAATAATAGAATGAATAAATGAATGAATAAAACAAACAAATATGTTGATATCATGTCAATAAATGTTATATTAATGCATATATTATTTTTAAAAAAGTATATATATATATATATATATATATATATATATATATATATATATATATATATATATATTTGTTGCTTATATAAATATATTTTAAATATGCAAAGATATACATTTAGTTTCTTTTGCAACAAAATTCAGTGTTAATTTATCAACGAATGAATGAATGAATGAATGAATGAATGAATGAATGAATGAATGAATAAATAAATAAATAAATAAATAAATAAATAAATAAATAAACTTATGTGAATGTTTTTTTTTGTCATGCCATTAAAAATTGCCACGTTTAAGATCTGGTTTCCTCAAAAATCAATAATCTTTAAAAAATGATCTTCTAAATTACAACATTAATCCTGTAAAATAAAAACAGTCACCTTTATATTTCACCAGAAGTTTAGCGGTGGCTGAAAACACTACACTGTAAAAATGCTAGAATCCACACAATCAATTTGTGTTGGGAGAACATGAAAGAATTAAGTTAACTTAACTAACCTATTATTTTTTACAAATTTATAAGTGCACAAAAAACAATTTTGAATTAGAATAAATAAGTAGTTTGAACAAACAGCAAATGTCTTTTTTTGAGTGTATTGTGAATATACAGTATATACATTAGCTGAGCTCATCTTTATGCTAGCATACATTTTAACATTACAAGACCAAAATATGACTGCAAAATAATGATTTAGAGCTAACTTCTTGTATCCTAATACTGCTATTGAAAGCAGAGCACGAGTCGGTTTTGGTGATTTTGATGATGAATGTCGCCCTCTGCTGGGTGAAAATACTACTGTAATGTCCTGTATTATAAACACTAGCGTTTCTCTCTAAAGTGTATTACACTGTATATATTATAATATTTACGTTCTTTTTAATTAATCCTCCAGCATACTGTAGTATTAGCTAAAGTGAACTGAAAAACTGTAATAAATACTGTAATATACGTTAGTTTTTACATTAAACTGTGGTGTATTGTAGTATAATACACCCTATAGTTGTAGAAAGATACAGTATTGGGTCATTTGTTTATATTACTATAGTTGTTGTGTTACCCTAACAACTATAGAATCACCACAATAGATCACTTACTGTAGTAGTTGTGTTATCATAGCAACAGAAGAATTACCACAACAGATCACTTACTTTAATCATTGTGTTACCATAGCTACTGCAGAATCCCGACAACAGATCACTTACTGTAGTTGCTGTGTTACCATAGCAACTGTAGAATCACCACAACAGATCACTTACTGTAGTTGTCGTGTTACCATAGCAACTGTAGAATCACCACAACAGATCACTTACTGTAGTTGTTGTGTTACCATAGCAACTATAGAATCACCACAACAGATCACTTACTGTAGTTGTTGTTACCATAGCAACTATAGAATCACCACAACAGATCACTTACTGTAGCTGTCGTGTTACCATAGCAACTGTAGAATCACCACAACAGATCACTTACTGTAGTTGTCGTGTTACCATAGCAACTATAGAATCACCACAACAGATGAATCCAAGTACTTTACTCTAGTATGTTTTAAAAACACTACCGTATTATGTTTACATGTGAGTTCTGTAAACTGAGTCGACTCTGTTTTGTAGTGTGATGCCTGTTGAGTTCTGTATCTTTTAGAATGTACTATTTTTATGAATGGAAATACCACATTTGTGCAAATATGCCCTTGTCTCATTCAGGCAGAGTAGACATTGTAGCTTGATTGTTTACACAATGGTGAGAAAATGAACAGGATGCAGGATTTACTGTAACAGGAAAGAACTAAAGCTGTGCGTCACTCAAAGCAATTTGGGAGTGAACAAAGTTTCTTTGTTCATAATATTGACATTAAAAATAATAAAAAAATAATAACAATGCTTTTATTCTAGCCAAAATAAAACAAATAAGACTTTCCCCAGAAGAAAAATATTATCAGACATACTGTGAAAATTTCCTTGCTCTGTCAAACATCATTTGGGAAATAATTAAAAAAGAAAAAAATCAAAGGGGGGCTAATAATTCTGACTTTAACTGTATATATATTATATATATTTTAGTCATTTCAATTCACATTAAGTTTCAGCTTTTTCAGACAAAAACATAATAATAATAATAATAATAATAATAATAATAATAATAATAATAATAATAAAGAAAAGAAAAAAGAGGAAAAGCTTCTTTTCTTTTTCTTCTTCTTAATTTTCTTCTTATTTGTTGTTGTTATAATTAGTATAAATGTTCACTATTATTATTATTATTGTTATTGTTGTTGTTGTTGTTGTTGTTATAAATATTGTATAAGAGCTGGGTCATAAATCATAAATTAGATCATTTTTTTCACTTAAATGTTTATAGTAAAGAAGATTAACACATTATTTGCATTGTAATTATGCAAATTATGCAATATTAATACAATAATAATTACTGTGATATTTAATAAAGATTTTAGTATATAATGGGAAAGGCACATGAGTCAGTGTTTTTCATCATCATCTTCTTTTTTGTTATTGTTATAATAATTATGAACATTCATTTATTAATTATTGTTATTATTCTTATTATTATTGTTGTTGTTATTGTTATTATTATTTGTTATTATCATTATTATTATAAATATATTTAAACAACATCTTGGTCATAAATCATACATTTCATAAATCTATTTAAACAGTTGTTTACAATAAAGAAAATAAACACATCATTTGAACTGTGATATTTAATAAAATAGTTTAGTATATAAAGGGGAAAGGCAAAGGTATCTATGTTTTTTCCATCATCGTCATCTTTTTTGGTATTGTTATAAATATTATTAATATCCATATATTATTATTATTATTATTATTATTATTATTATTATAAATCTATTTAAACAACATCCTGGCTATAAATCATACATTTCATAAATCTATTTAAACAACTGTGTACAATAAAGTCAATTAAGACACATAATTTGCATCAACTGTGATATTTAATACAATATTTTAGTGTATAATTGGAAAAGACAAATGTATTGCTGTAGGAATAAAGCAATATATGTATCTGTAGTATCAAATGCTCTTAATTGTTCTATTTAGTATTAATTTAGCACTTTTTGCAACTTTAATTAAATGGGAGGAAGAAAAAAATCAAGCAATTTAATGACATCCTTTTATTTAATGTCACTTATAAACTGATGAATCGATGTTTTAGTCTTTTCCTCATATTATTCTAATACCTTCTAAATACTAAATAAAAAATACAATTTAAATCAATGATACCAAGTTGCACTAGTAATATCAAAACTAAATTCAAGCATGAATGAATAAATAAAATGTTTAACAATAAAACAAAAGGAAACTTTTTTTTTTTTCAATTAATGCATATATTTAAATGAACATATAAATATTTGTATACTGTTATATATATTTAAATATACTGGAGAAAAGAGAGACTCGTAGTCTAAATTGGAACAAAATTCAGAATTACATTATTGTTTAACATTGAGATGATAATTTAAAAGAATACCTCTTTAACTTTGTTCCCTTAAACCCAAACCTTTTCTTTAAATCTGTGAGGATAACGCATAAAACCGTACGTCATTTAAGACGTCGCCGTGTAGTCCTCCTGATAGTTCAGGAGGAACTACATATCCTAGCATGCCTCCGTCAACCGACCACATCCCGGGAGAGAGGGGGTCGGCATCGAACCTGTGTTTACTTCCGGATTTCCTGTATATGGCAGAGCTTGAAAACAGCCAGTCCGGTTGCCCTACAAGCTGAGAGCAAGAGCCCCGGTCCCGGTACCGACCCGACAGCGAGCCCGGTGCAGCGCGATGCTCTGCTGAGCGGACAGCCGCCATTCCCCGGCGAGCAGCGGCGCGGAGATTAGCGCAGATTTACGCCAGAAACTCTCCTTCGCCAAACGTCAAAGTCAATGCGGTGCTCGACCGGAGCGCTGGAGCTCATCCACCGGCCCCGCCGTCCGCTCTCCGCCGCCAGACACTAACGCGCTTACCGTTCGCCGAGCTCCAGAACCGGGGATTAGTCGCCGCAGAAAGCCGCGGAGCCGCACTGCTAGCTCGGGCTACCCGGAGGACAAGCGGCCACCGCAGCCCCGCTTCCCGTCATCATGGAGTGGTTCATGTGAGTATATTTGCTTTAATTATTACACCGCTGAGCCTTTTAACCAACACAAACCACGAAATCTGTCCCTAACCGAGCCCGTATCCCTCCTCATTAGCAGCACGGAGTCATAATATAAAGTGGGACCCTTTAAGATCATACCTGCGTTAATGAGTGTAAAATATCTCACCCTAAATTCACAGTAACATCAAATTACTGGCTGATAATTGAACAGCTTTCACAGTAAGGTGGCCTGCTGTATGAACATTCTCAGTAAGAGGTATAGTTGCATTAAATTCATCATGGAGTGGTTAATATGAGAATATTTTGGGTTAATTATTATACAGCTGACCCTTTTAACCAACCCAAACCACAAAATCTGTCCCTAACCATACCTATGGCCTATCCCTTTAGCAGATGCTTAATATAAAATGGGACCCTTTAAAATCATACCTAGGTTAACGAGTGTAAATTATATTCATTGCACTAGTTTCACGGTAAGATAGCCTACTGTGTGTAACTTCTCAATAAGAGGTAGTTACATTATTTTCAGAGTAAGCTATGGAGTGGCTCGTGCGAGTATATTTGCTGACCCTTTTAACCAACGGAAACCACAAAATCTGTCCATAACTGAACCCGTATCCCACCTCATTAGCAGTAAGTAGTTATAATATAAGTTGGGAGCCTTTAAAAATAATACCTAATGTAAATAATTTGACCATAAATTCACAGTAAATCACTGGCTAATATTTGCACTACTTTTACCGTAAGGTACTGTATGTGAATTTTTAATAAGAGCTATAGTTGCATTATTTTCATCATGGAGTGGTTCATGTGAGGATATTTACGTTAATTATTGCACCGCTGAGCCTTATAACCAACACAAACCACAAAATCTGTCCCTAACCGAGCCCGTATCCCACCTCATCAGCACTACGTAGTCATAATATAAAGTGGGACCTTTTAAAATCAATATCCTACTATAATGAGTGTAAAATATTTGACCATGAACTAAATTGAGGCAAACTTGACTTTATATTCGCGCTCTCTTCTTAAAAATATAACTCGAGAAAATATTTTCCAATTCTTAAAAGGGGAAGTGATATTAGCAGCCAATGACTATCAACGTGCAACAGTGTTCACAGTCAAATACATAGTGCTCATGTTGATATAAGTCATTCTTACATGAGATTTCAGACTGAATATTTAAAATACCATGGTAAACAATATAGGGAGCAGGTCATAAGTAGCGACTATAAAAGCAACTTCAGGGTAGCCTGCATATGTAAATTCCCAGTTAGAGGTAGTTACATTATTTTCATCATGTGAGTTTATTTCGCATTATTACACCGCTCACTCTTTTAACCGAGCCCAAGTCTGTGTTGAGGTGAATTTGGTTTTACATTCACACAGATGAACTTTCTCTTTAATAATATCATTTCAGAAAAGTACTCTTTGCAAATTCTAAATGGGGAAAATCCTATTAGTAGTCAATGACTATCAGAGTACAACATTGTTCACAGTCAATTAAATTGTGCTAATGTTGTTTCCAGGTCATACTTCAATACGATTTCAGACCCAATATTCAAAAAGACATTGTCACTGAATGAGTGTGCGAATATAATACAGACTTCCCTCAATAAAATCTGCATCCCACCTTGTTAGCTGTACAAAGTAGTTAAAGATGCAATATATAAAGTGCGATCCTTTAAAATAATACCTATGTTAATGAGTAAATAACCGGCTAATAATAATTTGCACTACTTTCACTGCAAGGTAGCCTACTGTATGTCAATTCTCAGCAAGACGAATAGTTACATTATTTTCATTATGGAGTGGTTCATGTGAGTATATTTGCGTTTATTATTGCACCGCTGAGCCTTTTAACCAACACAAACCACAAAATCTGTCTCTAACCATACCCGTATCCCACCTCGTTATCTAGTAATGACAGAGATCTAAAGTGGAACCCTTTAAAATCATACCTACAGTAATGAGTGTAAAATATTTGACCCTAAATTTACAGTAAATTACTGGCTAATTGCAGTACTTTCACAGTAAGGTGCTGTATGTAAATTCTCATTATGGTATAGTTGCATTATTTTCATCATGTTGGTTCATGCGAGTATGTGTGTGAATCATTGTCCTCATCGACCCTTCTGTGTGTTCCTGTATGGCATTGTGTGGTATGACATTAGAGGGACGAATTGTGTTTGGATGATGAGCTCTGTCCGGGTGCAGGCGTGTTTTTACCGGACCGACGTGTTTATAAGTGTGCAGTATATCCTGTAATGTTGGTGGCGTTTACTTTTACTATGATGCAATACTGTCACTTGTGCACTCATCATCATCATCAAATGTGATCATAGCAATTGTTTTTTAACAGTGTATTCTCTGAAACTAACTATATCTACCTCCGTTGTTGTTGTTGCTGTGTCTTCAATTGATTATTCGTGACCATTTCAGCAGGTTTAGTAGTGTCTTCCCAGGCTATAATTTCTATTAATTCATTGTCTATTGTAAATGTGTATTATTTAGCTAATTTATTTGCATTCTATATTACTATAGAGCTACAGTTAATCATTTGATATAGTGCACACATTTTGTAGCTTTAAAAACATGTGTAATGTAAAGTAATTACATTGTAATTATGCATGCTAATTACACTGTTGACGTCTTTTAACCAATCAAAAGCTCAAAACCTTTCCCTAAACCTATCAATATCATTACTTAAATGGATTATTTAAAGACAGCTACTATAAAAATTGAATACCTAGTGACTAGATTCAGGCCTAGTTAAAATAAAACCTAGTTCTGTTAAGGTTGATGTCACAATTGGCAAATACACTAGTTCCTGATGAGCTGTTAATTAGAAAAATAATGTCTAATAAACTAGTATTACACAAAATTAATCTGCTGTGTGTGTCATACATGTCCAAATATTGCACGCTCTGTCAGAGCTATTAATAAGAGCGGATGTGCTGTGACGTCAGCTTCCTGGACTCTACACGCCTTTAAAACATGTTTAGAATTCACAGTAACTCTGAATAATGATAATAATGCATGCACTGATCACATGTCCGATTCATGCACGTTGGAAAATCTTGGTTTGCTTTTAAATAGATCTAAAAACATGACCAGACTAAACTGGTGGATTAATGAAATAATTAATTTTCTTCATCCTCATTGTTGTCACACTGCTTCCAAGCCTCGTCATTGAGTGAGGATATTCACCACCATTGATAGAGCTAGGGCTGTATACTGTATATACAAAATGATCATAATAACAGTATATGCGATATATATGTGTGATAAATTACATTTATTTTGTGCATTGCTTGTTTATCTAAATTTAACCAATCAGACGAATCCTTACTATATTATAAAATTACAACAGCCAATCAGAGTCAGAATATCTGTGCAGGTCTTCACTCATTCATAATGCTTTAGACTAAATGTTTGCAGTTTTTTTAGTCTGAATTAAATCTGGAAAATAAAGTTGACCTGTTTATTATCACAGCTCATAAAAATAGCATTTATAAAGGGAAATTATATAGTGTAAGAATTATCATTATCGTCATACACAACAGCAGTAAGTATCGTATATCTTTAATCTATAGGTAGAGATCCATAGAAAGTGTTGCATTGCATTCATTATTGTGCTGTTTTTTGACCTGCAAACCCTTTCTGGAGAATCCTAACCTTCACCTGCAGAGAGACATCTGTGAGGTGTCAAATAGCCAGGGCTTGTTTTGCTGTGTGAGCTGACCTCACAGCAACCAAAAAAAAAAAAGAGCTTACAGTTGATTTAAGCAACTCTTGCATTGCATTGGTCTCAGATGGACTGAGCCTTTCAACACTATTGACCCTTGCTGTATTATGCCACTTGAATAGTGCTGCTGCAATCTAAGAGGAAATTATAAGTCAGCAATGCTTTTGTTGTTGTTGTTGTTGTTGCTGCAGTGGTTCTTGATTGGCTCTGTGGTTTCGATAAGGTCATTTCTATAAATGTTTGTATGTAAAGGTGAAACAGGCCCTGATTCCACATAATATTACCATGTAGGCCTGGATGATATATTGTTTTCACAATGTGCACATGCACAGTATTTACATCGTAGGATGTATAATATTGAGTTATGATTATAGTTGACCACACTGTAAAAAAACCATGCATTTAATTTGTTTTGTTGAATCAAACGAACTTTTCTGAAGTTGCATTAATTAAATATTAGACAAATAATAAGACTAAAAATATAAAGTTAAACTTTACATAACTTGTATTTAAATTATTTGATTTATATATATATATATATATATATATATATATATATATATATATATATATATATATATATATAATTTTTTAAATTATTATTTTTAATTAATTTATTTTTACATTGAAAGAATATTTTTATATTTCAATATATTTTTATTTTTTATATTTTATTTATTAATTAACTTGTATAAAAATAATATATATATAATTTTTATTATTTAGTTTTTTATTTATGCATTTATTTTATTATATTTTTTATTATACATTTTTACTCTATTATTTTTTTAAATATACAATTAAAAAAAAGTTATAATTGATATTTGTGTTTATTGCATTTTATTAATTAATTATATATATATATATATATATATATATATATATATATATATATATATATATATATATATATATATATATATATATATATATATATATATATATATATATATATATATATATATATATATATATAAATATTAAAATTTTCTTAATGATCTATTATTTTGTGCAATACTTTTTGAATCAGCACACAACATTTGACATTGACAGCAAAGTATATGGAGAGAATATTTAAATAAAAATGTTGTAATGAAACGCATCAAAGAGCTCTTGATTTTATAAATAAATATAGTTTTAAAATTACAATTACTGTTAAATGTTGCCCCAACGGCAATACGTTTTCATTCCCACCACGATTGATCTGTGCTTGCATGTGATATTAGGAGGAGGGGTATTCTGTTTTCTAGAGAGATTCTGATTGGACGAAAATCTTTGTAGTGCAAGACGAGTCATCAGTTCTATAAGTCAGTTTTTCATTGAGTAAATTTAGTTTTTATGATGCTATAAAAACAGATTTTGGTAACATCTGTGTACACTAGCTTGCTAGGTGCTCCTGATCTCATTGTACGCAGTAGTTTGGAGTGCATCTATGCAAACCGATGACAGGTTTACATTCCTGCGTCAGCCCGCATCGTCATTTGAAGGCTGACCGATAATGTCTGTTATATGTCTCGTGTCATTTTATTCAGACGGCTGATGAGAGATGCATCCAAACACGAATACCTTTTAAAATGGTGTTTCCCTCTAAAGTCTGATTTTTATAGCGATCAGCTGTCAAACAAAACCGCGAAAGATTGCTAATGCTTTTTATGGACTTGTTGCATAGCAGAATAACTCAAATAAAGGAAATTGCATTCAGAAACATGTTACAGTTCTGTAAAATGTCCTTTCACAATCCTCAAAACTTGCTGCCTTTCTAAAACCTTGCAAATAGCATTATAACTGCAGCTTTCCCAGCTGTAAGACGGAAATAACTCCAAAGTTCATGTTCGCTGGGTTGGTATGGAAGCATGTTCAGGATCATGACGAGAGGTTGTTGTGTTGTGGATGTGCAATGTATCGAAGTTATTAAAGTGTGCATATCGCAGTATACATATTGAAATGCTTTGCAATAAATTAGAGATTTAAATACCAATGTGGTTGCAATGTATTGCATCAAAACACCTCTCTAAAACAAAGCATGGCATTTTTTTTCTCCAAAAGTCTGTACTGAATTATTTTGGGTGCTGAAACGGGTGCTGAAATATGGCAGTCAAGCCATGTAAAGAAACAAGTGACTCGGCTTTGTTTCAAGTGGTTTAGGTTTTCTGATTGTTCTCTGTTTTTAAGTTGAATAATCTAAACCAGTAGAGCGAATTGGTGGTGACTTTAATTTCATTTTGTTTGTTTACATTGTTAAAATGTGTTCATGTGTTTTAGGGTTTCCTCAACTTTTCAGCCCACAACCCGCAAAATAACACCTCAGAGACTGGCGACCCCTAATATCTTCTGAGCTGGTTATAAATATATAAACCTTTCACACAACGGCGCACACATACCAACAGGCCCAAGTCTATTCATCATTTAATTTTGGAGAACGCCACTCAGAGATCATTCTTCATCTTCAGTTGTGGTCTGTATTTATTTTTAATGTACGTGAGTGCCGTAAAGGTGTCGAAAAAAAGTTGAACAGCTGATTATTTGCATGTTATTGTTTTTTTAATGAAGCTATTTACTGCTATTTCTCTTCAGTAAGTTATGGATAAAATATGGTAATTCTAATAGTTTAAAAAAGTGAATTAGATTTTTGGAAATCACCAAACCCTCCCTGTTTTCCATGACCACTGTTTTATACAACAGTAAAACATGGCTGTTCACTTTCAGAAGTTGAGATATGTTGATGAGATAGTCCAAAAAAACAACAGAATAATCATTTTAATTGATTTCCCCCCACTTAAAATCATCCAATGACAATGAAACTGTTCAAAATCGGCTTTATTTTGTTTTGATTTTATCTTCCGGGATTTGAACTGGGGTTATGGGCACCATATCTTCTGCAATATACATTGCAACTTCATCCACGATCACTTTCCCCCAGGCTCCGCTCTTGTCCAGGTGGTGTAAAATACCAACACAATCTCACGGCAATTCGTAACTTTTTGATTTAGTGGCTAATTCGTACGATCTAATTCGTATAATTTAGTATGATTTGCTCATCACCCAATGACGGTTGGGTTTAGGGGTGGGGTTAGGTGCCACGCCTCCTTTTTAAAATCGTTCAATTTCGTACGACTGAACTCATACGAATTCGTAAGAATTAGCCACTAAACTGACAAAACGTAAGATGCTTACGTTTGCTCGTGAGATCAGGCTGAATATACACATTCAAGTTAATCGCTTAAATGGTTTTATCAGCCAGACCGACCCTGAAATAATACGAAGCATATGTTGGCTATTAAAAATGTAAAAATAGCATATAAAATAATGCATTGTTTAGCATGTCATCACAGTAAGTACAAGCAAAATTTTAATTCTGTTTGAATATTTAAGGCGATACTTAACGTTACTAGGAAAAGTACTATATTCCACAAGAGGGACAAACAAAAACCAGATCAAGCATCACATCACTGAAATGAAATGACACTCACTTTTTAAAGTGTGTAATATTTCAAACAACTGTCCTTAAATATAATTTCCTTTTTTAGGAATTGATAAAAACCAAGAAAACACACCATGCACCACCACATAAAAGCAAAATGGCCAAAGTCCATTCAGATTCAAGTTGCTCACAGTCTCTACACATCTAGATATTGTTAATTGTTCATCAAAAACATAGAGATTAGCATACCTTATGTGAAAGAAATCAATAAACGGTCATGTTCACAGCACAAAATGAGTGGAATTGAAAACAAATCACATCGATTAAGTCATCATTGTCTTGTGTGCCTCGACACACCAAAAATTCAAATTTTTGCATTAGAATGTACTAGAGCTGCACGATATTGGAAAAAAGACTGACATTGAGATATTTAGTTTTTTTTTTATAGTATACAGTATATTGTGATAATGCATTTCCATCGGTTGACATGAATAGCTCAATTTGGAATGATTTTGATGGGGAGAGCGAAAACGGAAATGCTTGAATTTTCTGCCAACCCGACTCCTACACCATAACTTTTCAATCCAGATGGATGGGGCAACCATTACTGCATCCGAAATAGTAAAAAACCTTGGAGTAACGATTGATGACCAACTAAACTTCTCTGAGCACATTTCTAGAACTGCTCGATCTTGCAGATTCGCACTCTATAACATCAGAAAGGTCCGACCCTTCCTATCTGAACATACAGCTCAACTCATTGTTCAAGCTCTTGTTCTCTCCAAACTGGACTATTGCAACTCTCTACTAGCCAGGCTTCCAGCTAATTCTATCAAACCTCTTCAGCTGCTTCAGAACGCTGCAGCACGAGTGGTCTTTGATGAACCCAAAAGAGCACATGTCACTCCGCTACTCACCCGTTTGCACTGGCTGCCAGTTGCTGCTCGCATCAAATACAAAGCTCTGATGTTTGCTTACAAAGCGACCTCTGGCTCTGCTCCTTCGTATCTGCTCTCACTTCTGCAGATATATGTGCCCTCCAGAAACTTGCGTTCTGTGGATGAACGTCGCCTCGTGGTTCCATCCCGAAGAGGGAAGAAATCACTTTCCTGAACTCTCGCATTCAATCTGCCCAGTTGGTGGAATGAACTCCCTAACTACATCAGAACAGCAGAGTCACTTGCTGTCTTCAAGAAACGACTAAAAACTCAACTGTTTAGTCTCCACTTTCCTTCCTAATCTGCAACTGCCTCTCTGGCTATACCACTAAAAAAAATAAACACATTACTAATGCTTTGCATCTTAGACTGTACACACCTGAAACTTGCCTACAGCACTTGTTCACTGCTGCTCTTATAGTTGTGTAAATTGCTTCCTTGTCCTCATTTTTAAGTTGCTTTGGATAAAAGCGTCTGCTAAATGTAAATGTAAATGAGAGTATACAATAATATTTAATTATTCACATGCATGTATAAATACAATAGTGCAAAGATACAAATGAAATAAACGGTGCTTTATAGTTTTTAGGGTAGTCAAATAGTATTTGGGTACAGAAATTGAATAATCAAATGTAAAATGACACCATAGTCTTCTTCATTTAAATAATTCAATAAATAACACTACAAACAGTACAGTCTTATTGTGTCCGGATGCTTTAACCTTGCTTGAAATACTCAAACAGGCCTTAAAAATGCATGCAAATAATACGTTTTCACAAAATTCTGGATAAACTTTGCGGTAAATCCACAAATCACACATTCTGAGCTCATGTGCTGCTCTAGAAAATACCTTTTTTATTTTTTAAATTAGCAGAATATTCAGATTTGATTATGAAATTCTCTTCAACGGCATTATTGCATATTGCAATGTTTTTTCAGTATCGCACAGCCGTACTCCAGAGGTTTTCTGCTGCTGTCGTCCATTTCAGAGCTCTGGCCCATGCAGGCTATTGACAGTCAGTCAGTTGTTGGCGTCTCAGATGTTGTGAGGGTGTGACTCCACAGGTTTGGGCAGTTTAACTATCCTCTGGAGGAATGTGTGTAGGATGAATAGCAAATGTAAGGTAATCCTGATGTTTGACTGAGACCTGCGGCATTGGATGGTGTTTAGAAAATAGTCACTTGTGATCAGCTGGGTTTTGAGTCTGCTTTGGATGTGGGATTGAGTAGCATGCAGTGTTAAAATGGTTTAGCCTACAAAAGTGTCATTATTATTAAACCATTTATAATATTATTATTTCTCCCGTGAGTAAATGCATTGCTAACATTTTCCCTTAAAGTGGAACTAAACTGAAGAACTTACATTTATCTGTAAAGGTCTTGAATCAGTCACACACCCAGCATACTGCTAGTGAACCAGAATATTAATGAGCATTTTTATTATTTATTTATATTATAATTAAAATGGCCAAATATATAAAAATTGAATAGTTTTTGAGCATAAATGCAGATGTTACAACACCAACATTTAGATGCAGGTATAATTTTACACACCTCAGCAACATTGTGTAAAAGACAGGTAGGGGCAAGTATGATAAGCGGTAGAGAACTCATTTTGGCACTCGCATGTTGAAAAGCCACTTTCTCTGTGTGCGTTTTGGGTGTGTGAATTGAGCCGACTTTCACGACGTCTTGTGTTTCAATGGTTTCAGATCACTTGAATGTTTAACCTTTGTGACGAGTGCTGCAATCTGCATAGTGCATAGACCCAACAATATGCAAAATATATGATCTGAACAGGAAAACTGGCTGTTTTGTAAAGGTGGAAGAAGTCCGACCTATGAGATGAATACAAGGACACAAATTTGTCATTTCTTTACTGAATAATAGATATTTTTACACAATACAGTGTCTGAATGGACTCAACCTTTGACGACAACAACAACAAATAACATGGGAGGAATTTTATCCCACTTCTTAAATCTGTTTAACATATTTTTGGATTTAGTTTGTATATTAAAGTTTGATTTAGTCTCTGCAACCTTTTTTTTCACTTGAATTCACTTGTATCCCGGACGAGCCCCCACATTTGAGTGCCGTAAGGCGAATTTATAATTTTGTGCACACACATCCTTTGCCAAACCCTGACATGCATGTGTTTAAAAAATGTAACTGTGTAATGGAAGAGCTAGTGGGCGGGGCCAAGAGCCATGGGGCTGGGCAAGGCCGGTGTCATGAGTGTTAATAAATGTCAAGTCCTGTTGAGTAGCTTCAGATGAACACTTTTGATTTGTTTTGCTTTAATTAAACTTGTTGAAAAGTTGATCTCTCTTGAATGAGTGTGATTTTTAGGTACTGCTTATGGTAACATTGTACACATAAAAATATGCGTTATAAACCCAAAACTCAGGTGAAGAAACTTGACACAGTGTAGTATAGAAACTCCACCGTCTACTAGTGTTTTATAAGTGTTATTTCTAAAGCAGCAGACGGAACTCAGAAATCTAGATACGATACTGGAATTCGGTACCAGTCGATACTGAAATTTTAAAAACGTCCATTTCCCGCTAGCGCTGTCCATTTGAGCACGTTCTTAAATGGCGTTGATTTACCATTGGGCTTATGTGCTCAACAGAAATGACTGTGATTGGCCGTGAAGGTCAACACTGGAGCGTTTTAAAGCCACGAATTATCATCGGATCGCATGTGTGTCAGCTTATAGACAAACCAGCTCATCGATGTGAATTTAAAAGGCTCCAGTGTACCAGTATCTGTGTTTACACTCAGTAAACAGCGGTGCGTTCTGATGACCTTCACGGTAGGGTTGAGCAATGTCGACCAATCTGGCATCGTAGGATGTCTAATGTAAAACATCACGATGGACGGTGGCATTGTCGTCGTAGGCGGCGGCGAATGAATTATTTATGAATAATTTATTTATTCATAAAGAATTAATTATTTGTAGCCTACCGTTTCAACTACCCCACTCGCATGGTCTTTGTTTTACCCATAACCAAATCATAAATAACTTAAGATAAGTTAAACACAAATTTCCACCTGTCAATCACGTTTTTTGTCGTTAGATAGAGACGTGTGTGTGTGTGTGTGTGTGGTCATGTGATGTGCATTTTCAGCGGTATAGTGTGGAAGGAGGGCTTTTCAGAAATGCTTGATGAACGGGGGGTGACGGGTGCGGGGCAGAGGATTGTAATGCTAGCTCACCATCGTGATGTCTATTTGCCTTCGGCGATGGACGATTGCATCATCTATCAACCCAACCCTACTTTCACGGCCAATCACGGTCAGTCATTTCTGTTGAGCATGTGAACACAATGGCAAATCAGCATCGTTTAAGAATGTGCTCAACAGTGCTTAAATGTTAGCGGAAAATGGAAATGTTTTAAAATTTCATTATTAATTGGTACCGAATTCCAGCATCATGACAACCTTAGTCACAATACTGTCAGCGTATGGCGAACATTCGACAAAGAAGTATAAATTGGCATTAGTATTTCTTATCTGAGGCTCAAACCGGGGGCTCGTCCGGGATACAAAACTGAAAAGACTCTTCAAACCAAAGCACATTGAATTAGTTTCTTTCAAGATTCAAATCTGAATTGGATTGATTACGTCAAATCGGATTGCTAAACATGTATGCATTTCTTCCATTTCAATAGCAAATGTTTAGCTAGCTATGAAGACATGATTCCAGCTGACCCTGATAGAAACTAGGCTTGATATTCTGCAGTTTGGGAGCGTTGTATTCCCAGCCTGCGGTGGAGCTCGTCTTCTGCCCCGCACCTCTCAGGCTGAATAATTGGGTTTGCGGAGGTGGAGAGAGACTGAAGGAATACTCCTGCCGCATGTGTGTGTGTGTGTGTGTGTGTGTGTGTTTTCATGTGGATCAGATGTGTTGTCGGTTCTGCTCTGATGCTGGTGTGTGTGTGTTAGTGTGATGAGAGCTAGTTGACAGGTTCTTCCAGTAGCTGCAATAACAAAGAGCTGGGCAGGTCTCATGTGTTCGGCCAAAGAAAGGAAAAGAGGGTCTTGATCCACAAGCCAGATGTGAAAATCCGCTGTGAGTGTGTCAGGATGACTAAAATCAGTCTGTTTCATAGTCTGAGTGATAAGGAAGTTGGTTAAAGTTTCATCAGCACCAGCACGTCACTAAGTAATGGCTTCATAAAGTGTTTAGTCTGAATTGAAAGTGAAAGTAAACTAGTAAAGCTGCATCATTTCTAGGGCTGTGTGATTTGGGGAAAATATCTAGTTACGATTATATATACAACATCGAACATTTTTAGGAATAGAAAGTAAATGCATTTAAATTCAATGGCTCAGTGGTCAGCAGGAAGGTCGCTGGTTTGAGTCCCAGCTGGGTTAGTTGGCGTTTCTATGTGAAGTTTGCATGTTCTCCCTGTGTTGGCGTGGGTTTCCTCTGGGTGCTCTGGTTCCAGTCCAAACACATGCGCTATAGGGGAATCGGGTAAACAAAATTGGCCATAGCGTATGAGTGAGTGTGAATGTGTGTTTCCCAGTAAAGGGTTGCTGCTGGAAGGGCATCCGCTGTGTAAAACATGCTAGAATAGTTGGTGGTTCATTCCGCTGTGGCAACCCCTGATAAATAAGGGATTAAGCTGAAGGTGAATGAATGAGTGAGGGGTGAACACTGTATATATACACAACAACCAATATTCTCCTCACTGCGGTCACGCGTGTGTTTCCTCCGGCCGCTCAGAAACATGTGTGGAGATGAACACAGATCGGCTCCCGCAGGCCTGATGCTGCTTTTTATAGCAGCAGATGCAGAGACGGTGTAGAGTTAGAGCTGCACTTTATATGATAACATTATAATTATGGTGATAATAGTATATGCAATATGTGTATTAAAGACATGTGTGATCAATTACATTCATGCATTAGCTGTTTAGCAAAATTTGACCAATCAGAGAGGGCTTTACTATCTTAAATGCTGCTTCCCCAGTAGTTGCTATACTGCTATTGGCTAGAAGGAGAACCCAGAGCTGAAAATAAACAATAATAGGCGGAGTCTAGATCAGAGTGGGTAAATGACAACAGCCAATCAAAGTCTCAGAGAGTATCTGCTACTCCTTCATAGTGTTTTAAAGGCTGAATGTTTGCATGCAGTATTGTTTAGTCTGAATTAGATATGAAAGATATAGTTTACCTGTTTATTTTAATATTATTAATTAAATAAATGATTTTTAAATCATCATGGCTAATAAAAAGCGTTTTTCTAGGAAAATTAAATATTATCGCAGTACTCAACAACATCGCATGTTTTTCCTTTATCATGCAGTGTTGAGAGAGATGCTGAAGATGAAATGATGGATGAGGATTCATTTACTTTTCTCCACATCTCTCTCTCACACACACACACACACACACACACACACACACACACACACACACACGTTGTTGTGCTGTAGGCAGGAAGCTGCTATCTGCAGATCAGCCCTCATCACTTTACATTAGCCTGCTGTCACACTTCCTTTTAGTGTAAAGGGGCAGTTCACTCAAAAATGACAATTTACTCACTATATACTCGCTCTCAAACCCTAATGAGCTGCTTTCTTCTGTTGGACACCAAAGAAGATATTTTGAAGAATGCTGAAAACCTGAAACCTTTTGACTTGCATAGTATTTCTTTTTCCTTATATGGAAGTCAAGGCTGATTTATACTTCTGAGTCAAGTGCATGCGTATAGCCTCTAAATTATGTTGTAAGATGTAAATTTTAAATAAAAAATAATAATAATAATTATAAATTTTTACTAAACTATATATTTAAGTACTGTAGGTGTCATTTGTTTATTTATTTGTTATATTTTTATTTGTTTATTTAAAAATATATATTTTTGTTATTTTTCTTTATTAATTTTTTTTCTTTGATTTTTTTTTTCTATAATTATGCTATTTTTATTACAAAAATATTAATAACTTATTATTACTGCCAGTACCACTACTGATGATGATGATGATGATGATGATGATGATATTAATAATCTAAATATATCATGAACTACTACTACTTATAAAAATTATTATTATTATTATTATTATACATGTCATTTAGGCTTATATAATATAAAATTTCATGTCATATCATTTATAATATGTTTATAGAAATACAAGTAAATATGCTCAAATAAACAAGCCCTGTAGATTAGCATCACATTTCTTTAAATATAGAGCATTTAGCAGAGTTTGCTTGTATTTCTAGTCTCTGTATTAACTTCCACTTTAAGTCTAAACTCAGTTTCATCAGTCCAGTTTCATCAGTATGCAACCACAATAACCAGATAAACAGCGAAACATGTCGACTTCATGCTTTTATTCGTGCTTTTATCCCGTTATATTCCCCTGTTTACTCCATATTTCTTTATAAACAGTCTTGTTGATGAATTCAGAAAGAGCTGAACTGTGGAGTCAAACATTCAGTGTGCTGTTTAAGTGTTTCTCTTTACTCTCGTCTTTTTCTTCCTCTTCTTCCTCTCACATGTTTTTACTTCCTTCTCTTTCTGATGACCTACATTACATCCTCAAACGCAGCGTGTTCAAGGGCGTCGCTTTCCTCCGTGCATCTTTTCCTCTTCCTCCATTTGTTTTATTGGCTTCTCTTGTCCTTCAGTGCATTTGTCTGAGATGTGTGTCTTGCTTAAATTTGAGTCAGTGCAGTTTTATTAAATGCCACACATAAAATGTAAGCTATATTTTGAGCCATATCTCATATCTTTATATACAGTTATATTATTCACCATCCTCTAAAATTGATTCTTTATTAAATATTTTTCAAGTGATGTTTAACAAAGCAAGGACACTTTTCACTTTATTCTCTAGTATAGTTTTTCTTCTGGAGAAAGTATTATTTATTTTAGTTATTTATGTATATTTTATTCATAGTTATTCTAATATATATATATATATATATATATATATATATATATATATATATATATATATATATATATATATATATATATATATATATATATATATATATATATATATTTTATATATTTATATATATATATATGCATATATTCATTCATTCTTTTTCTTTTCGGCTTAGTCCCTTTATTTATCAGGCGTTGCCACAGCAGAATGAACCACCAACTTAACCAGTATATGTTTTACATAACGAAGACCCATCACTGGGAAACTTCCATACACTCTCATTCACACACATACACTACAGCTAATTTAGTCAATCAATTCCCCTATAGCGCATGTGTTTGGACTGTGGGAAACCGGAGCACCCGGAGGAAACCCACGCCAACACGGACAGAACATGCAAACTCCACACAGAAACACCAACTGACCCAGCAGAGACTCAAACCAGCGACCTTCTTGCTGTGAGGCAATTGTGCTACCCACTGAGCCACTGTGCCGCCCTTATATTATATTTTATTTATTAATTAATTTATGTATTTAGTTATTTATGTATGAATTGATTTATATTTATTTATTTGTTTATATTTTTAATTTTTTTGTTTATATTTATTTATAATTGAATTAATCACTATTAATTTAACTTAATTTAAATTAAAAAAAATTATGCTCAGTACTTATGTTATATTATATTATAGTTTTATTATTTTATATATTTTTTGTAGTTTATATATTTATTTATATTTATATATTCCTATATTTATTTTATTTATGTTAATATATATATATATATATTTTTGTTTATATTTATCTATTTATTTTAGTTGTATTAGTTTATTTATCACTTTATTAATTTAATTAAATTTTTCTTTTTCTTTTATTTTTTCATTTGCTTACAGAACAAACCACTGTGGTCCAATGGTCCAATCAGACTTTGGATATAAAATATTATGCACCGTCATTATGACAAAGACAAAATAAATGAATTATTAGAAATTAGTTATTAAAACAATTATGTTCAAAAAGATGTTGAATAATAAAACAGTCTTTGTTAAACAGCAATTGGGAAATATATATAAAATATAAAAATATAATTTCTTGGCAGGGCTAATATTGTCATCTTTACCTGTGAATGGCCATACTGCGCAGCACTAGTGAGTCTTGTGTGTCAGGAATCACTGAAGTAAAATGCTCTGGAGATCTGGGTTTTTGGGAAAAGCGTGTGGTTGAAGTTTGCAAAACGTCTGGAAGGGTTTACATCACCTTTTTAGGGTTTGCATACTTAAATGCTGTGAGGAAAATGCAAATGAAGCGTGTGAGAGCGAGAGATTCCCATTGAAGCTTGTCTTTGCCTTGTATGGAGCAGGAATGGGCTTTAGTTGGATTATGTTGCGTTGAATCAGGCTTTCCCTATACCACACACACATCAGCAGTGTGTGTGTGTGTGTGTGTGTGTGTGTGTGTGTGTGTGTGTGTGTGTGTTTGTGTATCTACCTGACTGCATCGATATTGCAATGTGCGCGTCTCCAAAGTTGAGTCTGGGTTATTTAACAGTTCTGAACATGTATGAATTTTTAACATCAGAAGTCGACAGAGCAGAGATCAGCATCCCATAATGCAATTCCCAAACGGAAAACCAAAGAGTTTTTGAAGGGAAAGAAGTGGAATGTTATGCAATGGCCAAGTCAATCACCTGAACTGAATCCGATTGAGCATGCATTGAGGGAAAATACCCCTAGAACAAGCAGCAACTGGAGCCAGTTGTTGTAGAGGCCCGGCAGAGCACCACCAGGAAAGAGTGTAGGGACAGAACAAAGTGGAAAGGGTGGCTAGTCTACCTGATTTAATCTAGCCCAGGTCAGAAGTAGTTTAGTAGATTGAATTGATTGTCCTGTAAGCCCTGCTTTAAACATTTCTGCCCAGTCCTCTGTCAGAAATCGTTGGCTATGTGTAAACCAATGCAGTGTTGTGTGTGTCTCTCTGGGGTA
Source organism: Danio aesculapii (assembly GCF_903798145.1). Taxonomy (NCBI): domain Eukaryota; kingdom Metazoa; phylum Chordata; class Actinopteri; order Cypriniformes; family Danionidae; genus Danio; species Danio aesculapii. Next base: position 22,323,995 of record NC_079452.1, read on the forward strand.
GATCTTAAGTAAGCCATGCTCGCACACTCACACACACACACTGTCCAAGACGCTCCGCAATGAGATTACCCTTTCTGTGTGCAAGTTGCTGACCTGTAGTAGCCTTCTCACAGTCACAACGGATAAGATTGAGCAAATAATCTCCTGTAAAACCACTTCTGAGCTGTTCGGGGATCAGCCCTTTCTCCAGCCCAAGCACATTGGACATGCGTGCCTCAGCCTGCATTTTTTTTTGCGAAATGTAAAATATGCTGCTTTTTGGGTACATTCCACTAGAGGGCGCTGTCTATATTGTTTTGAGAATCTGTAATGCACTATTAAGGGTGTGTTTTGTTGTACATTTCGGATAAATTCACTAGAGGGTGCTGTCTACATATTTGTGTATCTGAAATGCACTATTAAGGGTGTGGTGTTGTACATTTCAGATGACAAATCCACTAGAGGGCGCTGTCTACATATTTTAAAATTTGAAATGCGTTACTTAGGGTGTGTTTTGTTGTAAATTTTAGATGACAAATCCACTAGAGGGCACTGTCTACATTTTTGTGAACATGAAATGCACTATTTAGAGTGTGTTTTATTGAACATTTCAGATGACAAATCCACTAGAGGGCGCTGTCTACATATTTTAGAATCTGAAAAACATTACTTAGGGTGTGTTTTATTGAAGATTTCAGATGACAAATCCACTAGAGGGCGCTGTCTACATTTTTTAGAATCTGAAATACGTGACTTAGGGTGTGTTTTATTGAAGATTTCAGATGACAAATCCACTAGAGGGCGCTGTGTACATATTTTAGAATCTGAAATACGTGACTTAGGGTGTGTTTTATTAAACATTTCAGATGACAAATCCACTAGAGGGCGCTGTCTACTTTTTTGTGAACATGAAATGCACTATTTAGGGTGTGTTTTATTGAACATTTCAGATGACAAATCCACTAGAGGGCGCTGTGTACATATTTTAGAATCTGAAATGCGTGACTTAGGGTGTGTTTTATTGAACATTTCAGATGACAAATCCACCAGAGGGCGCTGTCTACATTTTTTGCAAATCTAAAATGCATTACTATTTGTATGTTTTGTTGTAAAATTCAGATGACAAATCCGTATTTGTGAATCAGAAATACACTTTTTAGGCCCCCCCCACCCTTCCTCGAGCCAAAATTATAATGCCTGTGCAAACATCCTTCACATATTACTTGCTGCGTTTAAAGTGCGTAGCATTAATAACATTGAAACATGAATATACAGCTTGTCTGATTCAGTGTGATGGCTGAACCTGTTTCTGTGAGGACAGCGTGGTTGGATTTCTGACACTACTAACCGTAAATCATCTTCCACTGCCAATAAGTGTTCGCAGAGCCCTGACGGTGTGATTGAGTCGAACATTGAGTAGGTTTACATGGGCAACAATACTTTTAATGTGATTTTAATACAATAAATACAATACTCTGATTAATTGACCATATAAACAGCATTTTGTTTTTTTTGATTACCCTAATCCGACTAAATCATAACTGAATTAAACTGAAACAGAATTACGACACGTGGAGTATGCATATATTAGTAGCATTATTGAAGCAAACACCGAATTAAACTATTACCGTCATGTAGGACTTTTCGCCATATTTTCCGTCAAGATCCACACAAGCAGCTGTCAGTAAAGGACCGCGCACACGCACATCGCGAAATGAGGAAGTTATTTTAATTTTTTTTTCATTCGCCGTTATTAAATTCCATTAAAACAACACTCTTCCACCAGTCCTTTCTCCTTATTTGCGTCCAATACCCCAGTTTGTCATGGGGGCATGAATAAACCCACAGTTTGAAAACCCCTGATTTAGACTATGTTCTGTTGAACGTTTTAGATGACAAATCCACTAGAGCAGTGTTTCCCAACCCTGTTCCTGAAGGCACACCAACAGTACACATTTTCAAGCTCTCCCTAATCCAACACACCTGAATCAACTCACCAGAACATTAGAAGAGACTCCAAAACCTGAAGTGAATGGGTGAGATAAGGGAGACATCCAAAATATGTACAGTTGGTGTGCCTCCAGGAACAGGGTTGGGAAACGCTGCACTAGAGGGCGCTGTCTACATTTTTGTGGATCTGAAATGCATTACTCCTTGTATGTTTGATATATGATTCAGATGAGGAATCCTCTAGAGCAGAGATGCCCAAACTAGGGCCTGCGAGCCAAAGTTGCCCCATGGTAATCTTTGATTCTGATAGGAATCCATTCAAGATTGTCAATTCAAATTTAATGTAACCCTTTGTTTGTTTTTCAGGTAATATTTAATATTTATTTTGGAATATTATTAAATAAATTAGGAAATTACCCATGGCAACTTTTAACCTAATTTCGTTTGGTATATTTACCTTTGGCCCAAGTCTCTCAATGATTTTTGGATTTTGGCCCTTCATAGGAAAAGGTTTAGACACCCCTGCACTAGTGGATGCTGTCTACATATTTGTGAATTTGAAATAAACTATTAAGGGTATGTTTTGTTGTACGTTTCAGATGACAGATCCACTAGAGGGCACTGTCTATGTTTTTGCGAATCTGAAATGTGTTACTTGGGGTACGTTTTGTTGTTCAATTCAGATGACAGATCCACTAGAGGGCGCTGTTGACATTTTTGCAAATCTAAAATGCGTTACTTCATTTATGTTTTGTTGTACATTTCAGATGACAAATCCAGTAGAGGGCGCTGTCTACATATAAAAAATACACTATATTGGGTACATTTTGTTGTATGTTTCAAATATGATCTATTAAATGTCTAAAACTTGGATGCTAGAAATAAATTTGTCCATCAGTCATTTACAATTTTAAATTCCTCATAATTTTGGGATACTTTACAATGCAATGAAGCCTAAAGAAAACCTACAGTTGAAGTTATGAAAGCTAACTCTCGTCATAATTTTCATAAAATATCTGTACGTTTATAAAATGTATTCTTTACTGTATTTTAAAGTGTCTATGGATCATGCATGCTCATTGTCAATATATAAAGTGTTACTGAATATATCAGCATGTGTTTATGGCAGTCCTGACCTGTTTGTTCTCCGCATCTCTTCTCCTCCTGAAGTGTTGCGTGTTTGTGTGTGTGTGTGTGTGTGTGTGTGTGTGTGTATGTTCTTCATATCTGTGAGCGAGGGCCTGCAGCGAGCATCATCTGAGCGTTATGTAAGTGTTTGTTAGCCGTCAGCTGTGGAATGCACTTGAGTTAATGCCTGCGTAATCCAGCACCGCTGATGCTCGTGCAGAGATGGAGTCTCCAGCTCCCATCATGACCCTCTTCCTGAAGGATTAGCCCATAGATCTGTCCTCAGTGCTGGGAATATACAGCAGCATCAATCCTCAGTGCATTGCATTGCTTTTTGAGTTTTTGCTTGTCATGGAAAATATGGTTGTCCATGCTGTGTTTTCAGTTCAATGTAGTATTTAATAATAGTTTGACCAGACCATGCTGAAACAAAGCCAGTAAAATTAGCCTTTTAGAAGAATGTTAACAATATATGACCACTGGTGAATGAGTAGTTTAGCTAACAGACCTCTCACAGGCCCATACAGTAACAGAAAAAGTCTGATCTAATAGTCTTTAAATGATAAATGGCTGGTTTTTTTGCATTTAATTGTGCATCATTGAATTTATTCAGGTATTTATTTATTTGTGCATCTTATTGGTGCATTTATTTGCTTGTAAAATGTACGCATGCATGTATTTACTTATTTATGCAGTAATGAATGCATTTATATTTTTTGCATTTATGCATTTGTTATTGCATTTTTAAAGTTGTTTATTCATACATTTATTATTTATTCATGCATTTATTATTTCATTTATTAATGCATTTATTTGTGCAATATGCATCTGTTTTTATTATTGCATTTATTTATTTGTGCATTTCTGCATTTATTATTTAGTTTATTATTGTTTTTATTTGTGCAATATGCATTTATTATATTTTTTATTATTACATCTATTTATTTATTTGTGCATTTCTTATTTCTTTTATTAATGCATTTATTTTTGCATTCATGCATTTATGTCATGCATTTGTGCTTTTATTTATTAATGCTTTTATTTTTTTTTGTGCATTGATCCATTTATTAATTTTTTAATGCATTTATTTTAGTTGTGTTCACATTCATTCATTTATTTGTTTGTGTATTTATTCCTGCATTGATTCATGTGTAATTTATCACTTAAAATCATTCATTTGCTTATGCATTTATTCATTTATTAGCATTTTTTGTTTGTGTACTCCTCAACAACATC